>NW_018020643.1:33110-58628 GCF_002006095.1 Pseudomyrmex gracilis
GATGCATGCTTATTCGCGGATCTTTGTTAATTAAAATCTCAGTAACTATTGCGAATCTAGCAAAATGGTATAGGACTTTTCACCTCAGTTTTATTCCTTTTACCTGCCTACGAGCGATGTTAAACCAATTCTGGGACACCCTGTATATAGCCAAATGAAAGCTCAAGTCCAGATTCCAATGAAGAAAGAGCTTAATAAAATTCGTATGCTAACCCATATTGCTTTATATGAATAGCTTTTTTTGCTTCGTTTTTTTTAATCAACTCGAGAACTGTGTTTTTTAATTTTGAATCAGGCGACAGTGATCTACGGCAATAAAACCTGTCAATATCAATATCTGCTGAAAGCAATTCTATTTACAATACATGAATGTTGAATTATAACCAGAACAATCGTTTATAGTTACTGAAAATTTAAAAAATAATTTGTGCGCGCAAGTATTTCATGTTTACAAATATATAAATGAGATACACACGCGCGCGCACACACACACACACGCGATAAGTTATTTAGCATTTTCTTGCGATTATTTTTAACTTCGTGCAAATCTGTAATTATGCACACATACATATTACAACGTTATATTTTTAATTTCTTTTCTCTGAACTACTTTTAAATTTTGACAAGAAATTGTAATTTTAACTTTTTTAACGTTTTCAAAAATTGTCACATAAAGACAAGTTGTAAGTCCGTAGAGCACTTTAGTCATTTTTATGCCAACGAGTATATCACAATAGTATTTCTTTCTTGAGACTTTCTCTGTTCGCGTTAGTGACGCACATGCACACTAAAAGACTAAAGAGACACTCTATAACGCGTACGAGGACTGTAGAATCTTCGTATAATTTAAGAGTTAAAGAGAAGTCGCGCGCGAAGGAGAGAACAGCTGGGGGACTAGAGAGGAACAGAGTTATGGTCTGAAAGCAGAGAACGACATAAAAGCGAAAGAGGAAAAAAGATGATGAAAGACAAAAAAATGTATCTTAAAATTAAAAATTAGTCACGACTTTTATGAAAGCATTAAATTATCTACGAAAATAATGAAAAATTCAAGACATTATAGGTAATTTATTATATATTTAACATGCTTACGATTTTTTATTTTTATAATTATTTACTGACGAAAATTTAATATTTTCGAAGAGATAAACTTGTATCTGTACAAGTAATGCTAAATGAAACGCTGAGCAGTTGTAACAATTTTGTTCGAACATATAACTGATTGATAACACGAGTTTATAATTTGCATAAAACATGATATCAAAAGATGATGAAAAACAATTATTGCGACAATATATTTATTTAAAACTTCTTCGAATTTTTCAAAGCAACACGCTCGATCATCAAAATTAAATTTGGTTGGTGGTGTAGATACGGCTAAAACTCTGTTGCAGACAACACAAAACTAAACGTTATCAATTTTGGAAAATGCAAATCTCGAGTTACACGCACGAAGAGTAAGCCAGCTCGGATTGCAAAATGAATTTATTGGACTGGATTTCGAGCTGAACATCAGCAAAATTAAATGACGACGTGGTCGATACATGCACGTGTATACGCTTTATGTTCCGCCTATTAATAGAAAACCAAATCAAAATTAAACAATCAGTTACAATTATGAGAGAATTAGCTTTGGAAGAACTACATTTTTATTCTCTCGATTTTTATGAAATGCTCTGAACATTCATATTTATGACTATATTTTATACACGCGTATGTTTTTGTTTACACGCATATTGTATTTTCATCATACACACATTTTTTTTTATCGCATATAATATAATAGCGTGCGAAAGTTTAAAAGATTAAAAAAGTGCCCACAACAATTTTTATATGTATTTTGACAATTTTTATAGAGGTATATTTTTTCAGAAACAATCTGCGCTTCAAAATCTCGCAATCACAAAAACTACGCGCGCAAATTGATTTTTCATTTATTGAATATTTTTCACGCGTATTTTAAACAACATCATCCGCGCACAAGAAACTTTAGAAGACGATATGACATTGATTTAATGTCATATCGTTGAAATTTATATAATATACAAGAGTTGAATCGGTTCTATTTGCGCGAAATCGGACAGCAATCCCTTTTTATCACGACGCATCTGTAATAACGTCTGTACATTACATTACATAAAACAGATTTTAAAGCTATACGTGCAGGTAAAAACACGCCACATATCGAATTTCTGGCGTACTGTGAAACTCTCCGGAGCCTACAAATAATATATTTTAATCTCTTTCTCCACACTCTACAGATTAAAATCAAACAAGGGTCGCGCGGAAATGTTTGTACATGTTTTGTGTGTGTGTGTGTGTGTGTGTGCGCGCGTGTGTACCACTTGTATACAAAATTTAAAATTTAATTTCGTATTCAAAAACTTTGTAGATATGATATTGCTGATAGCACAGCTGTTTAATCTCCTCATAAAACACATTGTTTGATGTTCTGTTATAATTAGTGGAAAAGCTGAAATTAAAGCGGCCACAAAGCAAACTTTTAAGCTACGCGTTTCTATATTTTCTTCGCAAGAGTGCGATTAATATCATCGCCAAGCATTTATTAATACTTTTTGACGATCAAAATCGCGCTTGACGTTATTGTATAAACAGAAATCTATCGATTTCTAAAAATAGTTCGTTTGATATGTCATAAAAAATAGATTTGTGCATTACTGTGGTTGATAATCTTTAGCGAAAGTCTTGAAATTTGAAACGATTAATGTACTATATATCGATACGACAATATTCCGATACAAGATAAATATTTCGTATTTAACGTCCCTTAGCGAGCAGTTTTCCAAACATAGCTTTTGGAAATTGATTTTTGTGCTGATAAGTCTTCAAACCAGAGAATTAAAAACCATTTTTGAAATCAGACATACGAATGATCTTCGAGAACAGAGAATTAGCGGCTGCTCGATGAAAACAGGTCGTGGATAGACGACACGTGATATTATACGCTGGGTCAGCGCGAGAACATTGTTAAACATTAATTACATTAATATCCACACTCGTTAATTCCATTTAAATTGATTTTCAATTTAGATAAATTTAGTTTTGCTACAATTCCCGCAAATGTAATGAGTAAAAAATTAATCAACTGTTTTACATAATTTTATTAACTGTAGTGTTATATTTGGTATAATCTTTTCCAATATTGAGCGACATTTGCCGCGTCATTTTTATATATTTCAAATTATATGAAAACTAATTTGTGATTACAATTTACAGAGTGTGTCAGAATTATTTTTGTCAATGTCAGCATGTCCGCGGTTCTTGTCGAACAACTATTCATTTGTAGTACGTAAATACACCGAGTGTACACAAAATCCTGCCATATGTGACCTACTTACTAACGTAATTACACTAATGTAATTACTGTGCAAGGTACGAAAAGATTTATGTCAGTCTGTACCATCCGTATGTATCTTTCCCCCCCCTCTCTCTCTCTCTCTCTTTCTTTTCAAGATTTTCCATTCCTTGTATAATATGAGCCTCATATAATGTACTTCCTTTGGTTCGCATTTATCTACATATTAATTGAATCTCACTCTTTTATTTGCTTGAAATCCTACGCTAAATTTCGAATTAGCATTTGCCATAATAATGCTCGATAGGTTTTTACGTAAAAATCATTTTATTCACCGGAACGCACTCGACCTTTCGTGAAAATTATTTCGCATCCGTCCTTCACGCCTTTACCGGGCGAAAGCTATCGGACAGGAAGTCGTGCGAGTCGATCTTTCGACTTTCGATGGTCGACTTTCTAAAGTCAAGTCCCAATCGCAAAAGTGGTCTGCTGCGCGGTGAAGCGTGAACTACCCCCGGCGCGCGATAAAAGCGGAAAACGTAAAAAGATTCGCGCAGTCGAATACCGCGCATCGTGCGTATTCGAGCAACGCCGCGATTTCATTTCGAGACGACGACGACGACGACGAAGACGAGACTCCTTGTCGGCGCGAGCGGGAAGAAATAATGCGAGTAAGAGCGGAGCGAAAAGCGGACAAATCCGCTGTGTCTCGCTCGTGTTTGTACAGAAACTATTACGCGTTCTTTCTTTCGGTCGTAATTTAAATCTTTTCCCCCCTATGGAAGTAACGAGGACTCGTATTTTTCCATCCTGTTTCCCGACGGAAATACAAATTGTGCGACACATCGAGCGAAATGATTTCAGTTAAGAGCTACCGATTTTTTTTTTAACGAGACATCTTCTGAACGTCTTAGAGCGTCGTTCGCAAAGAGCTGAAAAATTGAAAAGATAGAAAATCGTAATTTTTTTTATACCGTGCAGCGCAACAGTCTCTTATTCTCGCTGCGCACATGAATTTAATCCTTCGGTCGAGAGGGAATTTCTAACGAAAGGTACGACAGGACAAGGAACACGACGCTGCGCGGAGTCGAGTGCTCGGTTGTACCTCGTGACCGAGGGGCCGATCGATTTTTCGAAGCGAACGTGACTAAACCTCTTTTTTCTTTAAATGGAGGGATGAGAATCGAAAACGACGCGCTCTTAATGTCTCCTCTGTCCATCCGCTCCTTTCGTGTGAAAATGGGGTGCAGATGCAAAAATTCCATTTTTTTCTCATGCGTCGCACGGCGCATTCACGATTCTTGCTTTCATGCGTGCACGCTTCTGAAAATGATTTCTGAAAAGGATCTCTCTCGATTGCAAACGAGAGTCCGATGGCTTTCGATCGGACTCTCGGTCTTTCACACGCGATTTAGTTACGGATGACTACGTGTGAGGAAACAATTAATTGCGCGACTCCTCGCGATGATATGCAATATGTTATTTGCGGAATATTGTCTGTCTTTTATGAAACACACACGTATAAAATTCTATTAAACCAACTTTTATACGAACTTCTCTTTACAACAGCAATATGGAATAATTGTCGAAGGGACATTTTCTAAGTAATTCTTTACCTTTGAAATTTACTCTCTCTCTCCCTCTCTCTCTCTCTCTCTCTCTCTCTCTTTAGTGGTACGACCACTTTACGCTTTGCCCCATCAAAATTAATGAAAGCATTTACTCTCAAAGCGACTGACTCGCTGGCACGATTCGCTTTCATATTCTTGAATCTTAATCACGAGAACTTGAAATTCGAGATTCCATTTCTGTAAAATTCAAATTCATGATATCGACGTCGAACGAAAAATATCCGTTGCGAGAGAAAGTGATGTTTCCAAACATGAAAATAGATAAAATGGTACAAATAAATCTATTTTTATCTTGTTAAAACCTTAATCACAGGAGTTTAAAACGTATATTTTACCGGCAAAACAATTAACTAGAGAAAAAACAAATATAAAATCAAATATAAAAACGCGCAACGTAAGTGTAATAATATGTGTTTTAATCAAACATTTATTTGAAAAATATGTAAAATTATTAAAAAATTTCAATAATTCAATCTGATACTTTGTTATATTATTGGAAAAATGATTGGATTGCAAAAGTAGATATTTTCCGAAAATTCATCTTCGACAACAAGATTAATTTTTTTTATAATGTGTCACTAAAGTGTATCTAAGAGAATGTATACGTACAAAAAAGCGACACGGTTCTTATAGAAGAAATAAGATTTTCTAAATCCAAGTATAGATTGCGCACGGGCGGTCGTCAATAACGTTGGATTCGATTTTTACAATATTCGCAAGGGAAAAGACTCCCGAGCGCTAACCTAACCAATACCTACTTATAGGTAATCTACCCTTATTTTTTTTTCGCCCTAAACCCTCATCATGCCGCACGTGATACATCGTGCACGCGCGTGCGCGCTCGCGTGACACGTGTGAGCTCCGTGTGTGCGGGGGATCGCATTAAATCACGGGCCTCCGGCCTGAACAAAAAAGCTCACGGCACTTATTGTTGCCTTTTAACGCTTTGCGCGGGCGCGCTGCATCGTTTCGCTACGCTCGCACGATAATGCACCGCAGAAAAAAAAAAAAAAAAAAAGAAAAACGTTAGAGAAGTGTGTAACCTACCCGAGATTATTAAATTTCGGAATGTGTGGCGCGTTCGCGCGGCTCTGTTCCTCTTAATTTCGCAATTGTGTTACGTAGATGCAACCGGTAAGCGCGCTATTCGAACTCTTCACAATGTGCGTTTGTTTTTACGAATTCTCGCCGACGCGTGCACGTACGTAATACGACGTAATAATGCGGAACACGGAGAGCGTTCGTTTCGTACCTTCGAATCTACTACGGCGGATTGCCAATCCAAATAGTTAAGAAACATTTATTCGATATTTCGTTGGTTTTATTGTTTTCGCTGCTGAAATGAGAACGTTGTTTCGCCCGCGTAATCTTGCCGAGCAGCGATAAACGTGACTGCGTTTATCGGCTGCTGTATCACGCAGCTCGAACGTAATCTAATTGACACTTGTTAACAATGGATAATAATATGCTACGCGATATATAACCGTTGTTAATCAGTCCCGTAATAACACGTTACACGAGAAACATACCGTGATAATCATTGACATAGTGATACGCGCGATATACCGAAGCGCTATTAATTTTGAAGTTCTGTCTGAATAAAGGAAGCTGCGGTTTAACATAATATTGTAACATGTAAAACAATTAAATAAAAACTTAAAAATATTGTTTTTTGCGCTTTTACAAACGTTGCGTTTATAATTATTACGTGTTATAAAACACACAGGTTTTTTTTCAAAACTAGCGCAACACGGACGCGCACGCTATTATTGTTTTTTTATTTTATCGTGTTGTGTCAGTGAACACAACCTGTCACAGCGATGACAGCTAGTATATACGTTTTAAAAACCATATAATATACATTCGCGAGAAGTGTCAGAAATAACACATGAAAATCAGAATCAAGACCTAGTGAGAGGGAGAAACAACACGTGACTGTATTTTAGTCACGTGACTTCAAAAATTTCTGTCACATGACTAAAGTAAAGTCGCGTGACAGGAACAAGTGGGAAAACAACACGTAACTACAGTCACGTGACTTTACTTTAATCACGTTTTTAAAGACACGTGATTAAAGTACAGTCACGTAACTTTAATCAATTACAAAGAAATTCCTTTTGTTAATAGTGTGCATAGACACTGAAGAGGATCCCGTAGTGCAGAGTCTTCCAACTGATCACGTGACCGCATAGAAATCTTATGGCGCAAACCGCACGCCGTGCGCGAGTTGGAAGGCTCTGCCGTAGTGGATCGAAACGTTTGTCAAATCTTTAAATAAAAAAGAATTTTATCCGAACATAAGATGTTTAGCTCGTCATTGCCTTCTCCCTTTTTTCTTATTAGAATAATAATAATGATGGAATAATAATAATGTTTCTGCAAACATAAATTTCTCACTTCGAAACTTTATTGTCGCATATCTTCAAATTAGAAGCACAAACAAAAAAACGCAAGAATACTTTAGTTTTAGTGTTTTGTTCTGTAGTGATTGAGATTAAAACGAAATTGATCGGTTCAGTCGTTCTTGAGATATTGCTCTGTGGAAAATCTCCTCACTTCTCAATTGCACGAATTTCGCGTATAATAGGCACTACCGTGCCTCGATTTGCGCGACATAAATCGAGAAACACGTCTAATCAGCGTCGAGATAAAAGCGGCAACAATCAAAATCGATAGAATTGAGTGTGATTATTTACATACGCTTTTTCTCGTAGGATTCTGTAACAAATACAAAAAAAAACGCGTCGTAATTATTACTACGAAGTTTTTGAGGCTAACAAAAGTTTGAAAACTTTATTTTAATAATTGTACACGTATAAGCAAAAACGCAAACTCGCACAATTGGGAGAAACGAAGCGTCTCTGTGCTTTTTTGTTTTTTTTCTTTTATATATATATATAGATATACGTACGGAGAGAAAGCGAAAGTAAAGGCAAAAGCGTCTTAAAGTACCGTCTGACGACATTTAGCGTCTCGGCGGAGTGCGTATTTTTCTTTCGCGGATAGTAATGCATCGGCTTTGATTCATTCCATTTCTTCGTGAAGTATTCCATTCCGTCGATTTCCACTCGCCATTTGAGATGCGTGGAGAACACACTCGAAATGTAAAGCCAAGGCTGGTGAATGATTAAGCTTCGAAGAGGGCGGGCGCGCGGCTTAGGGTTTAAAGTTATAAATCGACATCTCCTCCCCCC
This sequence comes from Pseudomyrmex gracilis, assembly GCF_002006095.1. Taxonomy (NCBI): domain Eukaryota; kingdom Metazoa; phylum Arthropoda; class Insecta; order Hymenoptera; family Formicidae; genus Pseudomyrmex; species Pseudomyrmex gracilis. The sequence continues at coordinate 41,252 of NW_018020643.1, forward strand.
GGCGTTTGCTAGTGCCTGCGAAGAGTGAATCAAAGCGGTGAAAACGTCTTTCGCGGTAACGCATGTACTACATATGTAGCGACCTCGAGCGCGCAAGCTGTGCTCGATTAAAGCTCAGTGAGTCGTAGTATAGACCTTTGTCGTAACACTTGTTGAGGAGAAATTGAGGGCGAAAAAAGCTTTCTTAGAAAATAAAAAAAAATGTTTCAGAGTCAAATTTCAACATATCGCATCGATAATTGCGTTCCCTTCCGCTTGAAAAATTAAAACTTATAGAAAATATTATCTAGAATATATCTTAATATTGAGTATAAGATCATTTTAACGTTTATAATATGTGCTCTTTATTAAAAAGTGTTTTAACATTTATTCCGAATCAAAAGTGTTTTAAATTAATTTCGAAAAAAGGCACAAAAAAAATTAGCTGCTCCGAATATTGCACTTCGCGAAAGAGCTGTAATAAGTTAGATAATTTGCGGTGGTTCTAGAGTTTTCGTGGCGCGCGAAGCAATTAAATTTTATTCCTGCTGCGACTAGAATATTACTCGCCAATGCATACATTTGCATATCTAGTGACGTAATATTGACTTTTACAGCGGGGGAAATATAATTTTTTTTTTTTTTATTCTGTCTATTGTAACGCGATATTGCGTTTGCTGTGCGGAAAGTCAGGAAAATTACGTGTCAGTTGTACGGAAAAGCTCGAGTCTTAAAACGCATATATAACACGAGTATACTGCACGAAGACTACGTGAAAGTAGTCTTGAGGTACCCAGTTACGAAGTAGTAGCATTATACAAGAGCGCTCGCTTCGGCAACAACGTGCTACAACTAAAGCGGCATTATGCGATACCCGCTTCTGCCGCGGTAACTAAATTCAATTTGGAATACCTTTTCAGCAAAACTCTCCTCTTGTACATACGTTATTATCGCTATATTAACTCTAGATAAACAGCGTTATTTACGGTCTCTTATCGGTGGCAATAAATAAACTTTGTGCGGGAAAACTGTTTTTAACTGTATTGTGTAGGTAAAGTTTCCGAGAACAATGAAACAATAAGAGTAAACCAACTTCCTCTTTATTTCTAATCTAAATTTTATTGGAATTAAAACAAATAATTCTCACGGTGCTAATTTCTTTGTTTTAAAATCTTAATTACTCTATTAATATCGTATTGTTGTTGAATTATACATGTAACAAATCCGTCGTGTGTTTTGATTCTTCGAACACCATCGTTTTACAAACTATACATAAAATATATATATATATACACATAAAATATATATATATATATACATAAAATATATATATATAAAATTTTAATAAGATTAAAATTACATGCTAAATTTTCCCTCTCTCTCTCTCTCTCTCTCTCTCTCTCTTCCGTAGCGCCGTGTCTTAATTATACTCATTCACGGTGAATCCAGTAACGCAAACAGCGTGATTCATATTAACTATTACCACGCCGATAGTCAAAGAATGGAACAAGTAGGACAAAGTCGAGTTTAAATGCGAAATGCGCTTCGGCGGTGCAAACGAGAGTTACCGTCCTTTAAAACAGCGCAGCTTAATGACGCTCATTTATTCGTCGTAACCCGAAGGCACTCTCGGTAGAGCGTACTCCCGCTTCATCTACTCTCACCGCTAGCTCTCACCTGTGTGTGCATGTCGTCCCCCCGTACTTCTATCCCCGAGTATTTACGACGAATAAGAGTAGAACTGATGCTCATTTCGCAGCAATCCTCCTGTCTGTTTCGATGTTATGCAACGTGTTTCCCAACACACACGTCCGTGCGCGCACGCGTGCACTTACATCTTCAGACTATGGATTTTCTATTGAAAACGAACGTATTACACACATCGACGTGCTTTCGTTTCGACATCAAGAGAAATTCCCTCGATGTCGGCAACAACCAGTGGCATTATCAACTCCTTCCACCGATTTCAACGTAGGGTAGGTTGGTACGAGTCGAATGCGCTCCGTGGAAAAGCTTTACGGATTTCAGATTTTGTCAAAAAATATATCGCGCACGTTGTTCGCGATTTAAAAAAACATTGCGAGGCAAGTTTTTTTTATCTTCGATTAACGTAACGAGAAATACGTTTTTTTTTGTTTGTGAAAGATATCAATTATAACCAAGACACACGTTCGGGATTGTAATTTGCTTTCTCGCGTTTTATAAACGGAGGGAAACGAGTGTGTGTGTGTGTGTGTGTGTGCGTGTTATAACGTCGCTTGGAGAAGAGCCAAAACGTGAATATTTCAGTCTGCCTCCGATGTAAAATACGCGAGTCTAAACGCTTTCTTTCCAGATTCTGTATAACTCTCGCGCGCGGATTTACAAGAGCCCTCTTCGGAATGTTTCGCTCAAGTATCAACGTTATCGAGGCGCGTCTCCTCGCGCGAGAAGAAGAACTTGCGCGAGAAGAAACGGATGTGCGTTTGCAAAAGGGGGCGAAATATCGTGGACCACATCGCCGACACGTTTCTCTCCGAAGTTACTCAACGACGCTTTCGTCGTCCTCGACACGAGAAAAGTCGCCATGAATACCCCGCGTCAGCGTAACAGGCTTCTACATAGGAAATCGAAATTGAATGCATCGCGCCTACATACACACGCACACAGAGACGCGCGCCTACATACACGAGAGATATCTCATAAAGTCCGCGCTGGAGTACGCGCGACGTACAAAGTAAATTATTACTATCTCCGCGGCGTAATAGAAGAACGTACAATAAGGTTTTCTGGAGGCTAGCCAACAACCTGAGCTATCCGGAAAGCACACACACACACACACACACACACACACGCACTTGCATGTATATTTTTGCACACGATCGAATGGTACGTACATTCCCACACGAATCCGCGGGGGGTTCCCCACATTCCCGCGTCTCTGTTACTCATAAAGTCAGATGAGTGTTCGAAAGTGCATTCGTGCTTAACCCTCAAAATCGACTTTCTCCGCGCGCGCGGCTTTTATGCCCCGCGAAACACGGCGCGGAGCTACAATCATGTGTGTGTGTGTGTTTCCCTTCTTCCCAAACAAATATTCCGGGAAACAAATTTTTCACGCAAGGCTAACGTTCGCGCGTGTGACCCACATTTTTCGTCGACGTTCGCGCGCGCGCGCGCGAAAAATCGATACTTTCTCTCGAACTGTGAGTGCATATTCGATTTACCTCGTTTTAACTCGTAAAAATCTTCCTACCCTATCCTTGCCGAACGAAACGCAAACGCGAACACACGACGTCCCTTTCGTTCGTTCGTTCGTTCGTTCGTTCTTACAGTTCGCTCATTGGTATGCGACGACACGCTCTCGTCGCGCGACCAACGAACGCGCGCTCGTATCTCGTATCTCGCGAAGGCTGAAAAGCGACATATATATATATATATTTTGCGCGCGCTGACGAGTCGGCACTATGGATCTCTGTTTGGCTCTCTCTGTCGGATGGATATGTAGCAGATAAGACCTATACCTACTAGCTCCTCTCTGATACACCTACGAGTAAGTTCGCGTTACATCCGACTTTGTCGGATAAGATTGCCTCGTATAAACGTCTTTTTCCTTCGCGCGGATATCGCGAATGCTTGTTTATCTCTCTTCGCTTTTATACTAAATAATACGAGATTTTTGCGAGATATCTTCGATATATATACCCCGATATCGATTTCTTTTGCACTTCCGCGTCTGTAACTTCGTCTTCTTAGCTGTGATCACAGCTAAGAAGATATATCTCGATGTGTATTTTATCTTCATATTTTGTATTTGCAAAAGCACGAAACGACACGCTAAGATGAAGGAACTATTTTAAAAGACAAAAATATATTCTGACGTATTACAAACGATACGCCACTTTGTCCGATATACGTGTGTATCGTGTGTCTTGCGTTTTTATCGCTCTCTCAACCTCCTCGCGCTACCCTGTCTCTCTTTAACGAAATTCTCTTTCTGACCGATTATTCAATATTTACCGCGTAGTCAGGGTACCTTTCAATTTCGATTTATCAAAAAAGTGACAGCTGTGTGTGTGTGTGTGTGTGTGTGAGAAAGGCGGCGGTGTCATGCGGGCACAGAATGGATAACCCTCTATATCATTCTTTAATCCTGCTCGCTATCACTCTCTTAGGCTATTCCCGACCCCGCGCGACATCAGACAAGTGCGGATTGTCGTGTCGCACGTTGTGTCTCACACACGAAACTTGATGAATATATATTTATTGTGTCATCAAATTGGTCGCACACACGTAACAAGATTGAAATGGAGAAACGCGTTAACGTGAAAATATAATTTTGTGAAACGGGAGTGAAAACGGAACGTATATGGGGTAAAACGAGACAACACAGAGCCCCGAGCTTTCAAATTAGGAAATTCAAATAATGCGAAGCTCTCGGCCTTGTTTTACTCCAGTTTATATATACGATACGTTTTTTAAATAAACTCGAAAAAAATTAAATTTACGCTAGTCCGTCTGTTTGTGTGTGTGTGTGTGTGATAATAATAATAATATAATAAATTTTTCTCTCGGACTTTACACACACGTGAACAGACGTCAAATCTGTGTGTATATTAATATAACACGTCGATGAGAGATTAGATTCAATCTAAATCCTGTGTCTACACAATTTGACTCAATAATCACAGTGAACGAGATAGAGTTAGCAGTCGTTCGTCATGAAAAGCACTACGGATACGTTCCCTTCTGGTCCGCCGCAATGTTGCGGTCGATGTAATTCAATTAAGCCGTTGCTATTGTCACACCGTCACCCATCCGCAGAAAGCTTTCGGCTGCGCGAAGATAACTTTCGAAATACGTGTGTGCCCTTCCACATTGCCCGTAATATTCTACACGCGGCTCGCTCGCGCCGTCGCTTCAAATATATATATTGTTGTCTATTATATTTGCACGCTACTTTATGACATTCTCGACATTGTAGCCATATTAACCTTTTCCCGCGGAAGAACGTTTATTGCGACAGTGACTCGAGATCCGCGATCAAAAAACGCGAAACGCTCGTTCGTTCTCTTGAAAAAACTTCGATGTTACGCAAAAGTAATTGTTCCACGTGTCACGGCCTGTGTTGTGGCGGATGTTAAAACGTCTTTTCCGATGGCCGCTTCGATATACAAAAGTAAGCGAGCGAGATACGAACTTTCTCCCCCATGAAAAACACTCGACGCACGTTTCTCCCCCATCGAAATGAGACGGTCGTCGTCGTCGTCGTCGTCGTCGTCTACGAACGCGCGCCGCGTGTTTCCACGCTGACGCATGTTTCCACGTATGTATGTATGTATTCACGTTACGCGTGCTCGTATGTTGCAAGGACAATAAAAGCGTATATATCCCCGCAACTCTCTATCCCGCGCGCTCGCCACCTTACCTTTCTTCGTCTTCTCTCCTCGGCGTGTCAGCAGCCGGGGAACATTTCCATTTTATTGGACGGCAGAGAAACGAGTATCGCGCGCGAGGGACGACTCCTCTCCCACGGCCCTAGAATATATAGGAATCCGAATTGGGTAACGTGCGGGCACTCAGGACACACTGCTCCTGGATGCCGCGACGCATCATCTGCATGCCAGTCCTGACCGACAGCCACGTCGGTTGTCGCGTTCATCCGGGACGTTGTGCTTCCGTGCGAACGCGCACGAATGCCCGGAGTGTGTGTAGAGGAATGGAAAAGCAAATTATAAAATACAGAATTGAAAAATGTAAAATATGTGTTTTATCTGCGTACTTATTTAATGTCTAATAGTTTAAAATTGTGTGTAATTTTTTTATAAAGAAAATGCAAATGGTAGAACATGAGGGATAACTCAAGATATTAATTACAAGTCGATATCTTTTATAAGTGAATATTTACAAGTTCAGTCTCAAAGAGAGAGAGAGAGAGAGAGAGAGAGAGAGAGATAGAGAGAGAATTGAATATATAATTTTGCTCTCTCTCATCTATACATGCACAAGAAAAAAATCTCGAATTACATCGATCAAAGTGATCCATTAGAGCGAGAATGTGCTATCTTTAGCTTACTGTGACGCAAGAAAAATTCATTTTCTTTTATAAAGTTATAGGCTTGTAAGTGAATTAGAGAAGACAAACGGTGTGAGGAAAAAGGCGGTTGCGGACGTAATGGCGAGTGCATAGAAAAAGAGAGAGAGAGAGAATCACCTTGACGACGTAATTAAGACTCAGTATAAAATTACCGTGAAACTTCACATCTCTCTCTCTCTTTCTCTCTGAAAGGCTTGCAAGGTTTAACGTTAAGGAAAGATATTTCCGGCACACACAACCCGATGTTCGTGCGCAACTAGACGCTACTCCGAAATGGAACGGCGAGCAATTCCTGGTCGCCGCTCCCGACCCTTAACGCGTGAATAACTTTAGTAGCCCGCTCTTCTGCGCATTTTCCTGACATTTCATTGTCTTCGTGTGACCCTCCCATTTTTTAATTACCAAATAACCTTTCTACGTGTGCACGCAATTACACATTACATAATTTTACAACGCTGTTGGATGTATCTTTTTTTTGTAAATTAGCGGAACACCGCAGGCAGCGATCTACATAGCGCGGCGTGTGTGCGTGCGGACATAGCCGTTCTTCTGTGAAGTGGGGGCACTAATCGCGCGCGGTAATTCCTCATCCGGTCGATTTCGTCCGGTTTGATCAATTTTTTTTTCAAATTTTTGTATTGTTTTGTTATTATAAATCGATCGTCACGCGAGTTGCACGTGATTTGCTCACATCACTTCCGTAGAAGATCAATGTGTTCTCGAGAGTGCTGCGCGGCTTACCCCGATCCAACGATATAGCAACGAAAGTTTCCGCAGTACATATAATAAAGGTGGATGCATACCACGTACCTATATACGTACATTTCTGGAATGGAATGGCGGACGATTCCTGGCCAGTGCCCTCACCCTTCTCGCGTGAATAACTTTATTCGATTCGCCGGATCCTTCTCTCTCTCTCTCTCTCTCTCTTTCTCTCTCTTTGATTTACTCTCTCTTCTGCGAACCGACGTGGTAATCGGTTTACTCTGAGGCACTCGCCACGAAAGTACGTCATTCAGGATTATTGCGTCAGATGAATCCACTGCAACCCGCACGACCCTCTCCGATACCTACTTGTGTATGTGTACAATGGTATAGAGAGTATTGCGGTTACAGTATCGCGATAATGTAATCCAATTAAATGATTATTACCGTTTTGCGGTGTGACAAACACGTGTTGGATTTCTCATTTACTGATCATTTATCACTTATGGTCAATTATGGTTATTAATGATTGTAAATTGCTATCTTTTTTTATTTCTCTTTATACGAGTTATTAAAAGAATCAATGTGAGCGTGTATAATTTAATTATTTTGCCATCTATATTATATATATATATATATTTATTTATTTATGTGATATATACTATTATATTTATATTATATTTTATATTTTATATTTTATATGTATCTTTGACCAGTGGATCGAAGATACATATAAAGGTAAAAATTTGGTTTGCTTTCCTTCATATCCATTTCGGTGGAAAGACCACGATCTTTTAATATTATAAAAAATTTACGTTTCCATGTAAATAAAATATAAAATTGTGTAAATTTTAATTTAAGAGAAAGAAAATGTTACATATTTAAATAAAAAAAAAAAAACGTAAAAAGTCTCGAAAGAGCAAAATTCAACGATTAATGTTGCAAAAGCTTTGCGCTTATGAGCGACAGAAAATGACTTGGACCTTTCACTTGCAACTTGCAACTGTCGTTCGTATAGAATTTTTGAAAGACTCGTTGGACCACACATAGCTTATGCGGTCTTTACGTTTCTTAGGGCATTCATGAGAGGGACATGAATGCATGTATAGCGTCGCAGGCGCAGCTGTGGCATATACTCACAAATATGAGAGTAATATTTAATTTATCGTCCGGGATTGTGAAAGAGAACGTTTAAAAAGCCGTCTGTGCGGGAGGACGAGCAAAGATATAGAATGAATTCGCGTGCGGTACCGTGGTTGAACTCCCACGAACAGAGAGAGAGAGGATCCTGAATAATATATGACGGTCTTCGGGACGAACGTGTATAATTTCCCTCGGATGCCGAACGGATGTATTCTAACGATCGGGGAATCGTGAAAACATCCAAAAACGGAACAGAAAGTATGTAGTATTTAACGTCAGACAGACGTTTCCTCACTATGCGCCGCTCTCCCCCTCCCGCCCGGATGTATAGCTATTTTTTCTTTGTTCACATTCGATCATTTTAATTGCCTTTGTGCTTCTGTGCCTACCATACTCGATGCCATCAATTAACGATTTAGCAGTTATAATTAACCGTAGCATTATATCATACCTGCTAATTATAATTATTTTATCAAGCGAGGAGTGGCTCTTCCTATGCGTTGAAATGTCACTCGTGTAAATTCAATATGTTTAATCGAGAGCAACCGCGCAATATATTATATGAATATCCTATTATATATACAACAAAGACATTGACTTCACAGGTTTGACTTCATCTGAAAGTATCAAAGACAAAATCGTTTTATGATTTTATAACAAATATTATTACTACTAGGAGAGAACAAGGGTCACAGCGCACACAACGGGTCGGACTCCGATCACTTCAATTACAAGAATTCTAAAAACAACGATACATTATTACTTTTTTATTTAATTTACTTAGTAAAAAATTTATCTAAACTGATGCAGTATTACACACATGGATATGATTAACTATAAAAAAAAAATACATTTGATTAAAAATCAATTTAACATGAAGATATTAATAAATTTTCATAAGTGAGCGGTCATCCAGTTCTCGTCTATATATATATACACGCGTTTAGAACATATCAACAAATATTTATTGCTTTCATGTATTTAATGAACTGAATCTGGCCGAAATAGTGTAGTATTATATAATCACTATAACGCAAACTATATTATTGACTGTCACACAGCAAGATAAATCGGCGATAATTACGTGAGACTTCGACGAGAATGTAACGGACATTGGGAGTTACATTATTAATGTTCGGCAAAACAATCGTTTTCTCTATTCCGTTTTCTCTATTGAACCTGTCATCCCTTTCGCCTTTCGTCCCCTAATACAGGCCAATCGAATTGATCGGCATACTGGCTCTGGTTTTACGTGATTAACGTTTAATTATAATTACGGATCACCGATGCCGATAAACTGCCATATAGCAACCCTCGTTACCGTCCGCGGTGATTGGAGTCTGATGCGTTCAACCTCTCAAATCCTCCGGAAATTGGAAAAACAGAGAGATCGCAAATGCGATCATTATGGGCGGAAAACAGATTTTTTTTTTTTTTTTTTTTTTTTTGTTTTTTACCGGGAAAAAAATTAGATTCCGAGATTATTTTGCGATTACACGCTGGTTTTCAATTATCTTCCGCGGTAAGACATTAATTTAATTACGGTCGATCAGCTTTGCCGCGATTTAAGGTAATCTCTGTATCTTCGGTGGTGCTTCATCATCGGAGAATGACAACTTACAATAATTGCTATTACAGGGTATCGTATATTTTACGATAGTATCATGACAAATTATAGAGTAGGTACTTTGTGCCCATGACGTAGCGTGATCGTGCATAAATTTGTGCGATGTATTATCTCTCGGTAGCGCGGAAGAAACTGATAGACACTTGGGCAAACATGTCGATTACAGACTCCGCCTTCCCTTTGCGATAAACGTATAAATGTATGAATTTTTATAACCAGTAATTTGATATAATCTTACGCCACATTTACGTATATATATGCTCACGATAAGAAGATATATATTGTATTATATTTTGTCACGTACATCTTGTCATCATGTACATGGAAAAAAAAAAGTTTTGTTATTACATGGCTAGCGAGAAAAATGTTGAGTATACCAAACATTGAATTGTTTGTTTTATCAACAAAGCGTGTTTTGTTGACAAACAAAAATCTCAATAAGCTTAGAAAGTTTTTCTTGCTATAGTTAATAATTTTTTTTTTTTAAACCGTGTAGTTAATAATTCCTTGCTATTCTAGCAAATTTCCGTATATACAACAAAAACAATTTTCGATTAATTATAAACACATATATGTATGTATTTATACATATATTATTCACAATTTTTCATAAATTATACAAATAATTTTAGATAAATTATATATTGCACGTAAAAATTACATATAATATAGCTATACATGTATAAGCTATATTGAATATGGTACTTTTACGATGATTTTATCGCTTTTCAATTAAAATGCATTAAAAATAAATATCGCGCGCCCGCGCGCAGTTACGCGCACGTCAGTAGCGTAAGATAAAAGGATGTAATTAAATATTTCATGTGCCATGAACCGATAAATGAATTCCAATTTCTAGTTCGAAGAGAATATTTTATTCAGAATTAATTTTGCTCTGCAATGTAAATATAACAGCAAAAGTAATTTGAAAATGAAAATAGCTAGTTCGTACGTAAAAAAAAAAAAAAAAAGAAAAAAAAGAGAATAGCACGCTGTACTAAAATATATATATAATATAAATCTGTTTGAACGTGTGCGATTTTAAAACGGCGAATAATCTTTCAACTTCGACCTACGTCAGAGAAAAGACCGACACAACGGGAATCGCGGGGATACAATCGCGCCGAAACGAAATCGAAGTTTGAGCCGCCGTCGAGACATCGATAACTGTAAAGATAGGATTATTCCCAAGCTAGATGGAAACGATAACGTGCGAAAACCATAAATTATGTTCGTGCCCAAGTCGTATATCCCGGTTGTGTCTCGTCCGAATAACGGCTAACGGGATTCGTTTTGGGAATAAAAATTGAATTGTATACTGTTTGCAACAACGTGCGAAATATATTCCATCACGTGGCCGATCGTTTGTCATGTTTCAAAAGCACGAATTTACGTAATCGCATAACGATGTATGCGGATTACACGATGAATGGCGGCGCGCTATAATTTCGAGTGGATTGTGCGGCGTACATGAAATCCTTCGATCAACCGAAAGCAAGTGTCCGATAGTATACGACATGCTCGTGCACTTCGTCGAAACAATGAGCTTTACAATCAATTGCACACAAATTGCTATAAATATTTGCATTATCGTTTAATTAGCAAATGACGTAAAATAAAACCACGCGCACGCACACGAATATATATATGGCCGATAAAACCGTGCCAGTTAAAAAGACACCGAGTTTAAACGTTGACAAGAATAATAAAAAATAATTTTTTTAAAAAAAGGTAAACATTTACGTAACTAATTCTTAAATAACATTCTAACTCCGAAGCCGCGTATATCGATATATCATCTTTCTCCCTCAGTTTGAATATCCCACAAACCCAAATAACCCCTCTGTTCGCATTTATAACGTCCTTCGCTTTCCGTTATAATTTGGGAGATAATCTCTCCGATCGCGCTGCTTAAATATATGAATTTGCCTCGAATAAAGGGTTAACTAATTCGCTATCACGTCGTAAAAGATAAAAGATTGTAAAGCGAGCGCTCGGAATTGTGACAAATGCAAACAGATAATATAGACGTTTCTATAGACCGTGGCGTCACGTACGTAAGCGCGGCGAGAAGGGATTTACGTTCTCGGTGTGTTGCGGTCGGCGATGGATTTAGATTTTCAAGCGATCGAAGTGAGATTATTTCCATTTCGTCGCGCTAATTTGCTTAGGTAGAAAAAACACATTTCTAAATTTTTTTTATTTTGAGAGAGAAACAAAGAAACGCAAGGAGACGCGAACAAGGACGAAGAAACAACGCAGGAAGAAACACGCCGCGGAACATGAGGCTGAGAAGAAAGCGTACCTCGTAAATCTTAAGCGGAATCTTGATTCGGTGTGAGCCCTGCTTATAGGTTTACACTTGTAGGCACGGCAAAACCTTGAAGGAGCCTATCGAACACTTTTGCGCCCGGAGAAGATGATTCGACGCGGATATCTCTCGAAGGGACACAAAAGATACGCAAGAATGTCGGGCGTGTGATCGATCAGCTGCTTGACGACGAACATATATATATATGTATAGATATAAAAGGTGTGTACGTGTAAGTGCACGTGGAAGTAAATTTTGGAGTTCTCTCCGTCGTCGTGTCGCGCTTGATAAACTGAAAAGCACGCGCGATCGATTATACATGAAACAAGAGAAATGAGTGTTCCACAAGTTCGTTTTAGAGAGAATAATTATTACGGAACTCGGAATACGAAGAGAGATAAACGATACTTAACTTTATTAATGCTATTAATAGTGCATTAAGAAAGCTAAAGTAATTTGCACTTTCTCTCTTTCTCCGTCGGTCTGTCTCTCTCTCTCTCTTTCTCTCTCTCTTGTGTTTCTCTATATTTAAGATACAAAAATAGAACATTTTCTTTTACAATTTTTTACTTCTCTTATTTGCTATTAAACGTCTCAAAAGAGCAATATTACGAGCGAGTTAAGACGCGATTGCTAAGAGTTTTTTAATGATATGAATTATTTTGTCCATCTGTTTCCGCACTTCAGTCGGTAAATGGAAACGGTCGGTTTTGAAAAGAAAAGATCATTAATACGAATCTCTCTTTCTTTCTTTCTCTCTCTTTTTCTCTCTCTCTCTCTCTTTTTCCCAAGCGCCATTGTGCTTTAAAGAACGAAAGAATGGATTTATAGAAATGAAGATTCAAGAAAAACCTCGGCGGCGAGAGGCAAATGTCAGATAAAAATCTGGAATCTCATCGAAAGCACGACGTTTATTTTTATTCTAACATCCCATGTGCTCTCGGTCTAGTATCTTTTGTTCGACATGACGTTCCCTATTGATGAAATGCTTAATGACACGTGCGCATCTGTCGCACATAGAGCGTCGTCATCGCGCGCGTTTTAATGTAATGAGGGAAACGATGCAAAGCGCGTAGGTCTTAATGTCAACCCTCAAAATAACCAACCAGGAAAAGCGCATTTTCGTTTTTGTGACGATGCGAGTCACAATCAAATCGAGTGCGCACGATTTGCGCGTTTGTCTTCTACTCTTGTTAAAAATGTTTCAACGCTCGAAGTACTTATGAATATGTTTAGTAACGGACGTTAATCAAACACACACTAACGCCATTTCAGCTCAAATGAATCTCTGTGGTTATTATTAACACAAGTTTAGAGAGCGTAAATAAATTTAGATCGCACTTAGCGATAATTTAATCATGTTCATTTCACTATTCGTACGAAATTGAAACACACTGCAGCGGTAAAATATTAATTCGGTTGTCACAAACTGCGGGGCAAATTTGACATCTAAGATTAAAGCTGTCGATAGAATATTGTCATCAATTATCTGCGAACTTTATAACACTTGTCACAAATTATTTTTATTCACGTTTTATATACTTAGAACAACACGAAAACCTAAGATGCTAAACATGCACTGTATCTCGGTGCTTATTTTGGGGCGCGCTCTCTCTCTCTCTCTCTCTCGTTGTTCTCGCGCTGCATCAAGAATCCGCGCAAAAATCCGAAATTTTAGATCGATCTTTTTTATCGGGATATAATAACATTATCTCGATCTGTCTGCGGCTGACCCAAATAACGCCGTTTCACCTCGACGTACACATTTTCCATTTAACCGTTAATATCATCGATCGGACGAGCCGGGATAGCGCAGTTGCGACGGGCATCGGCACGCCTCGCGAAGCAACATCCTACGCGGATGCACCGTGTTTATTATTAATTCATCGGAGCGTCGATGCTTCACTCGCGATCGCGCATCAAACGATGAATTATTATTATATTTCCTCGGGGGGGGATGCGACGTCGGGGCCGGCCGTGTGCCTTTACGATCCTTCTCACATAAGGTAACGAGTTTTGATCGATAGCCCGATGTCAATGACACCCCGCGCTTCTTGTTATTTTATAAAAGCCATCGACTATTAGAAAGATGACCGGCGTGTATTAACGGCGCGATCTTGTCTATTTTAACCGGTCTTTCACACGTATCGGCGTTCGCGTTTGTTTATAAATACGTAAATTTATATTAACGTAAAAATAAAATTGACATTCGTGAAACGTTTTAAACATAGTTGTCGCGAAGTTGTTTTGCTCTAATATTTGTGCGAAGATAAACTTTGTAAAATAATTTTAGACAACGTTTCATGTAGTTTAAAGTAAATTGTCTTAAATGTTTTTTTTTTTTTTTAATTAAAATCAAGAAAACGCTACTACGTTCGAGTAAAACACATTTGTAGTTATTTTTCTGTTTTGTTAATGACAGTCGAGGTTAGTGATAGTACATATTTGTCAAATATGTAGGCTGTGTGACACCTTAATAACGTCGAAAATGAAAACGTATAAAATAATAAAGCAATCGATCGACCAACGCGTCAACTGCGTACACACGTCAAAAATACACGACCGGGGGTGTACTATCGATGTGGCTACGGGGCGGAGGGTGGATAGCCACAAAATTCTTTGCGTGCAACCAACGCGAGACACGCAATCGTACGTTTTGCCGCGAAAATATTTCCATGACACTGGCCTAACAATAACCGAGGGTCGCGTCAGCTCATATTATATGCTTTTGACTATGCGTATGTAAAAACAAAAAGGGTCGCGATAACGTCGCTGATTAATGAAAGTCCATTGTAGGAACGTTGGTCAATGTTTCTTTTTTTCTCTGAAATTAGCATCGTATTTTTTTTTTTTTTTTTTTTAATTACACACCTGATTGTAATCCTGCTTTTGCAGATAGACACACAGAGGCGATATCACTGATTATCTCGTTTGTTTCCAATAAATCAATAATTAACGTTAATCACTCGTTCGTCTTGTCTCTCACTGAACGTCACGAATAAATAATCGGCCGCATGTAAATGTATGTGATTAAGCACGACAATTCTTATGATTGGATCAACGCAAAAGCTACGTAGAAATAAATGCATTAACGTTGCGTTTTACCACACACAACCGTATATACACGGTTTGTAATTAAGGTCATCATTTTAATATTTACTTGTTTTAATTATCCTTCCGCGTAATGAGAAGTTTGTATCGCCGACGACTATAGTCCGGAAACTCCGCGGTTTCACCTACGCTTACAAACTCAATTATTAACGTATCCTTTCCCTTAGCTTATTACGAGTTAATCGCGGTAGCTTGCCGTTTTCCGGGGATTTGTTACGACACCGAGCTTGCTTGCGCGCCCTGTAGCACCTGTGGTATTGTTGCACCTGCGCTGCGACAAACGGCGTTGCATACCATACGCATGGTTACGCGCGGTTTTATCGACTGGCTGTGAAAAAAAAAAAAAAGTTATGATTCCGTAAAAAGGCGCGGGCGTGAAACAAAAAAAAGTGAGAGAGATAGAGATAGAGCGAGCGAGAGAGAGAAAGAGAGAGAGAGAGAGAGACAGATAGAAAGAAAGGGAACGCGCGCGGAGAGTTCGCGAACGCATTTGCAATTTTGCGGTCGGTCGTGCGTATTGTGTTGGCGGCCGCCAACGTGGACGGCAGAATGTAAAATGCGGAAGAATCGCTCGTTGGGAAAAGGGAGATCGAACAGAAACGAGGTCGGGGAAAAAAATTGAACCCGCGGGATTTCATTGGCGCGCCGCTACACACACCTACTACCGCCACGGTCAGTTTCTGGACGAGTTATCCCCCTCCGGCGGCAGCGCCGAGGATGGAAATCAGAAGAACGCGCGAGAGCGTATGTTGGTTGTGCGTTTCCCAGGCGATAGCCGAAAAAAATCGCGTCCGTTTTGCGCTATTGCGCGATAAAACAATAATGAAACATTCATCAGAGGGTTGTTCGGGGGATGCTAATGATAAAAAAAAAAACTGATCTGAACGCACGTAATTCGGGAATATGGGTGATCGGATGTCGGAAAATGCGTGCGCATTTACGCGGGTTTACGTTTCCACGGCCGCGGGATGAACGTATCAATTTCAAAAGCACTCCGCGCGATGTAACGACGTAAACGCGGATTTCCCGTGGAAACTGCGGGGCGCTCAAAATCTATATATAAATATAAACGTGAGCGAGAAACGCTCGCGATTTTGACGAAATAACAGAGACGCGATTGCGCGATTTCGACGATAAAACGCAAAAACTCTTTACGTGTGTGTGTGTAGATTAATCTCGATCGATCTGAAAAATTTTAGGCGCGACGCGCATCGATCGATTGCGCGCCGACGATCGGATGTTCTCTTAACCACGTCTGAGATCGCGTCTCGCGAGATTGAACTTTTTCCAGGTTTTAGATCAGTTTACGGGAAGTTCCGGAGAACATTCAGCTCCACGTTCCACATCTCTTAGATTACAAATCTCTACCGCGCGCTGGTATAACGTACAACACTCTCGCGGGTGTACGTACTTCCCTGTAATTCGCTGCATACAGTACGTGGTATGCATTTCATGCGCAACAACAACGTAGACTCGGGTTTATTAAGGTTTTTGCTGTCATACGAAAATAAACTCGCGCGCGCGGCAGGCAACTTTTTTTCGCGCCAGTTCGACAGATCTTTTTTTTTTCTTTTTATTTTAATTATTCAACTGTTTTTATTTGAACCTGTCAGTTTTCAAATCGGTCAATCAAATCGGTAACATCATGTCCGATTTTGATGATCCGGTAAATGTTTCAACACGTTTCTGATATAACTGTCAAAGTAAAAAAAAAATGGCATTTGTGTATCTATGTGTGTCGCAAACGAGAAACGAGCCGGGGTTTAATTTCACGACATGGTGACAAGAGGAGAAAAATGTTACTGACACGAGAGAGAGTGGCCGCGGCCAAGAATTGAACTGTGCGGCGAAAAAAAGCGAGAATAGAACGAGTCCAGTCAAGCTGCCAATATCTTTCTACAGATTTGTAGGCGCCGAGGGCCTCTTCTACTTTGCCTCCTTGCCGAGATATCACGGCAACTTTTCGCCAGCCGTAAAGCACGCCGGCGATAAATAACGCGGGCGTGCATTATTTGTCGACTTTCTCGGTCATCAAGATCGAGCCTCGCGCGCACAGATAGAAATTTAAGACATTTAAGACATTTTTCCGTATTTTATTAGAGGATTACAGCTAAGTGTGTAACTTGTTTTTTAATTTAACTTTTTAAACAATTATTAAGGTGACAGATTTGAGCCTTTTTGCGTTCAATATACCTCATTATTAATATCTTTAAAAAGATATTTTTAATATCTCTTATCTACAGAAAAACTAACTTTTCCATTCACACATTTAAAGATCTTTTAGAACCATACAATTCAAGACCTCAATCTGTAAAGTCGATGGCATAGTTTTCGAGATATCGATCTGTTAACAGTTATGTAGGCCATCCTAATATATATGTATATACTATATACATATATATGTATATATAATATATATGTATAT
>NW_018020643.1:58658-97337 GCF_002006095.1 Pseudomyrmex gracilis
TATATATATATATATATATATTGTAATATTTTGTATTTACATGTACAGATAATGTTGCTCGTTTTTTTTACATATATAAAATCATTTGTATGATCGCGTTCTAGTATTTTTTTAAAAAAGAACAATCTAGATAAATCTAGATAAAAATCTAGAGATAATAAAATTTTATCTTCTATTAAGATCTCTCTCGATGGACAAATTTACCTTGCCAAATTGAGAGAGATTGATTATTCCCAGTAGACGCGGCAAAATTGTTTCAATCATAAACATCGGCGGCAATGGCGAACCTTACTAGAAATTCGGGGCTGGCCCTTACGAGCTAATCTAAAATCGATATTTGCTATAGACCGTTAATTTCGAAGACCATAAACGACCCGAGGGCCGCGAAATGCCCCGGCGATTCCGGTGTCACATAGCCCGGGCATTTATTACGAAAGATTTCGGAAATCCATCGAGCACACTAAGAGGCACCATATCTCGGGGCCGTAGGGCTAACACACCGGTCACTGTGCACTGTATATACGAGAGGTATCCATTAACTAAGCTCATAATCCCTCGGTTAAGTTAGCACATGGTGCGACGGACCATCGTCCACCGTTTTCGTGCTAACACGTTAGTCGCCTCTGGTTCTGTTCGGCCGATCTTACCTCCACGGACTCTCTCCTCCGGCTTCTTCGCCGGATACATTCACTTTGCCAGTAATTCCCTTGTTTTATGGCTCGCTCTTTCTTTATGGCTTGTATCGTTCGCTCTATCGAACTGTTCTCTATTTATCTAAATCAACACCTTCGACTACTACTTATTTTTCGTAAAATAAATGGTAAAAGACCGCCGCTTTTAGAGCTCGACTGTTGTGAAAGTAAATCTTCGCAGAAATTCGACCTTCGAGCATCGGTAGCCGCTTCTCAGTCGCTTCGCGCCATTTCTCGCAAGATAAGAACGAGAAGTTTGAACGAGAAGTGAAAATACTTAGTTTAACAAAACGCTCGAATCCGTTATGAATTAATCATAAGAAAATCAGACGTGAAGCAAATAGAAATTGTCTATATTTTAGAGATGAAAAACAAAAACTAAAGACTTTACTTTACTTTTTACTTTTTAAAAACTAAAGAGATATAAATTATTGTCACACTAATTTATTCTGTGAAACTCATGTAATAAAACTTAAAATATAATAGGATTGTACATATAACGCCATATATTTATATGTGTCAATCTAATTGTGAATGGTTCAAGTTTTCATCGTACATTGTAATATTTCATTGGACACTGGAGCAACGCGATGCTTGGAACAAGGCTTAACGACTGCCTGTACTCTTAGTGACGAAGTGCAGTGTCACATTCTCATAGTAAGCCAACGATAGTAAGGCGATCCGCTTTACTATCGGATGAGAAATTATTCGCAAGGATACTCCCGACACGTGAGCGCTTAATTCGAAATGGAATCGGAAAATGAATTGCGCGTAACGAAAACTAGGAAATACATTCGAGGTTAATCCCGGTTAACTTTATTAACAATTTAGAAATGCTCGCCAATTCGTATTATGACCGGTATTAAAAGCTTTGACACCGCTTGCCTGTACACGTTGTATGAATTAATTATCATGCAATTTATTAAGAGGATTTACGCGATATGTTGAAGTCACCGACATTCTGATTAATTTTGCACTATCAATTAAAAAATAATTGCCGTGGATTATATAGAAGCTTGTTATTACACCACTTTAGATCAATAAGCGGCCATGTTGAACGACCATCACATCCTGCTAACAAGAATTTGCATAATTTTGAAATTAATCGACTTTTCTCTGCTCATTTTTGGAGCGAGGGAAAGGTGTTGGTCTGATTATGAACCAATATCAGCTCTTTGTCGCCGACAATGTCATCTAATCAGTATAATGGCCGCGTTATCATTAACGAACATTTTAATTATTTCGATGAAGTAGTTTTATCCTGTCAAACATATTATCTCGCAGAAACGATATTTCTATTAGACTAAACATCAATTTCCCTTTTTGCTTTTTTTTTTATTTTAATAAATTACAGGTTTTTATCAAAAACCTGTTTGCGGCAATTAACTTCCACACTGTAAATCTCGTACCGAGACCACAGGTTCACCGGATTGGTCATTTTATTTATCTGTGTCTAACTAGTTTTTATTTTTTGATTACACACATTTGTTTAAATAATGTTCAAGCAATACGTGTTGCAACCATCTGCTTGTGTTCTCTTTAGTTTTAAAGTCTCGTGTTCAACAACGAGGTCCGATTGCATCATAAAGCATTTAACTGGCGGTCCCCTAGTAGTATTACGTACAATTTTCTTCGCATTATACCTAATTGACCGGCTGATGTCAGTGCGTCCCGTCTCTTTCCGTCATGTATCGATCCCGGAATTATAGGGCGATTATACGGTGCACCCATTGCTGATGCACGATTCAGTACTGAGTTTTGCTTGCCGGTAAGTTTTCTTTTTTGATTGAGAGCAATCAAATTGTTGCAAATTGACAAATATCGTTTCTTATATATTGTCTCGATAAGTCGAATAAATAAGAGTCGCGTACACAAAGGAGAAAATTAAATATTTCTATCGTCGAAGAATATATATATAAGATATGAGAGAGTCGCTTGAAATTTGTAAAAGCACGATCTACATCCAAGTATATTTTTTTCTACAAATAAAATATTTATAAAGATATTTTTCTTAAATAATATAAAATAATAAAAGTTAGCAATAGAAACGCACTCAAGAAATTTAAATGAATTTATTTATTGAAGAGTCTCCCAATCAATAAATTCACGAGAACAGACACTAAATAAGTAAATTGTCAAGTATAAATCTCTTGAAGACGTACTTGCGCTTTATGTGATGCGTGTACACACAATTCATATTAACGTGCAGTCATTGTTGAGAATTGCGTGTCTGTGAACGATTTATCATTAGCTTCTGAGACAAGCAAAAGAGAAAGAGAAAGAGAGAAAACAAAACAATACTCGAAGGACAAAACACTCCCTCCCTAAAAGTTATTTAAATAAGTAAGTAATAAAAAGCTTACTATGTGCATATGATATTATAGCGAAGTATAATTATAAAATAGAAAAGAGACTGCTAAGAAGAAAGCATTAAAACTTGTCAATGTCAATATGATTTCGTGATTTGTGTCTTTCAGAAAATCCGAAAGGTTATAAGTCAGTCACAAAAAATAATTTATGTTAGATTGTAAATGTCCAACTCCCCGGTGTAATAATAACAACACGATTTCATATTCTATAACAACAACACGGCATGATAACGCGACGCACTGATCGAAGAAAAACGTGAGTCGCCCTTTTCTGCTTATTTTCGTAAAGTACGTAATTAAAATTTACCATCTACACACGCGCGTTGCGTATTAGATCCCAAAAAACAGGAGTGACAGCGTAACTATTTTGTGCTTGTTCATTCATCCCTGATTACATTGCACCAACACGTTTACGTGACGCGTGTATTACTGATAAGATTCTATCAATCGGATGAAAGTGCGTTTGTTGACAGTGTGTGCGTGTGTGTGTGATGAGAGAAAAAGAGAAAGAGAAAACTTACGTTAATATTATGTTGACGAAAAACATACGGTAAATACGATGAGAAACAAAACACAGAAGAACCGTAGTATTGCTTTCGCGAACGAATAAAATGTTACAAACAACGAACGAAAACAGACTAAAAAAAACTATGTGACTATCTTATACTTGCCGTGTTATAATATACTTTTTTAATTGTATAGTTACGGTGTTTCTCCGTGTGTCAACGTTATTATTATTTACGACTCGCAGGTAAATTCGCAGATGTTTATTATCGTATAAATCATGGTCAACGTTGAATTCGTCGTTGATAAACGATTATCGTCACTGCCACGCGTCGATCTACAATTGAAACGAACAAACCCTGGCATTAGCGGATCCATTCAAGTACCGCGCATATTGGGGTCAATCGATTACGGTATTTTTTCTACATACAGAATAAATTTGAAATAAAATAAAATACACATGAGCGAAAAGCGTTTTATGCGATGCAAATATATTTCTCAATTTCGCGATAATAAACACGTTGCAAAAAAGTTCGACATTCAGAGAGAGATATAAATCAATATAATTGGCTCGAGTTCGCATACGCCGACTTCTGTGATATGTTTAATATTAATTAATATTATGATACTAAAACCTATTGCGTATATCTCAAATAAGTTTTACGTATGTAAATGTGCAAATGAGTAAAACAACATTCGTTTCGTTATAAATTTTTTGCGACAAAAATGTCAAAGTAAACTGGAAGTTAAACAATTTGTTTTTATAGGCAATCGAATATTAGAAAAAAAAAAAATTGAATGATATAAAAAATTATATCTGACACTTCTCTCTGATAATAAAATTACATAAATTATATATAAAAACAATACACGCAACACAACGTGATGTAAATTTTTTGATTGTCTTATACGCCACAAGAAAAGAGATCGATACTAATTTATCTACAACGTTTTTTTGAGAACTACTTAAACAAATTGCTTGACAAGTTGTTAGCTAACCGCGGATCTCACATCATGCAGAATAGAAAAAAAAGTAATTTATCTCGCAAATGAATTCACAGTTTGTTTTTAAAGTGCTTGCGATAATCGTCCTAGATAATCGCAAAAAAATTGCAAGTCTGTAAAAAATATATAGAATACAAACGATGCCGCGATCCATCGTTTGATCGTCATTTGGAAAGAATGAATATCGATATCGAGACGCGCGAGAAGAGAGAATGCGAGAGAAAAACGCGTGAGGATAATAAGTTTCTTACTTCTGTCGTCAAGTATCGACGCGACTCCCCGATCAAGTAGCTACTGTGCGTGTCTGGTCAGTCATGCGGTCGGTATCGCTCATATAGGGTGTTAACCTTTTCAGCTCCGACACGGTCAGAGGCTTGGAGTTGTGCTCGGCAGAACTTACCCCTGGCGCTTACTACTCGGAGTAGTCACTGACCAGCCAGCCAGGACGATATAAGCATCAACCTGCTCCCTCGCTCGGTGCGATATGCGTATAGGCTGACTTGTTCCCTCTCGTCGCGCACCGCGTCTCTCGATTCACCTGCCCTCACGCCAACCGTCCGTCCCTACTACGCGCTCTCCACGGTGCCTCTGCCTCCCTCTTCTTCGAGTTCTACCCCCACCACCGAAATCGATGCTACTCGCGGATCCGCGAGTTCAGTCTGCGACTGGCAACCGCGTGTGTAACATCGTTTCTTCCTTTTCCTTTTCTCACTTCCTCTTGCTCTCTTACCTCCTTTGGCACATCGCATGTTGCGTCGCGCGAGTTTCAATTAAACGACGAGAGGAGAAACAAAAGTCACACCCCCCCTCGTCGCTTGTAACGCGCGGAATTTGTTTGTCCGAGAAAATTTCGATACATCGTTTGGATCGGAGAACGATTTCGAGAGAGACAAAGAAAGAGAGAGGAAAAGTCGGATAAAGAGGTGAGATAAGATGAGAGACGATGACGTGTCGATGATTTTCCACCGGCAGATGCGTCGCCGTTGCGCGTTATCGGAGCGATCCTGAGGTGGTCTCGGATGTGCAGCGACGCGCCATCGCGAGGGATAACAAACGCGGGACGCTCTTACGTCAGCGGAATTGCTACTTCGGTGAGTAAAAATGTATAAAAGTCCATTAAAAAGAATGTTATAGATGATGACGCATTAGAAATACAAACTTTTTTCAAGATTTTAATATATATTTTAGTCGGTACACCTCAGACATCGAAAGAAGTCTGATGAAAACGTTGATGATGTTCATTACGAATATTTCATGTGCGAATGATATGGTTTTAGTTCCATTAAATTATTTTCTCGAGTCTTTTAAGACTTGGTATATTAAAAATTACTCACAAATTTGTGCAATAACGCAAAAAAACAATTCAGAAAAGTTTTACATCGTTACTCAAAATATTTTAATTTTTATTTTGTTTTTGTTATTTCAAAAAATTAAAAGTACTCCAAAAAACATATATTTAAAAATACGTTGATAAAAACTCATACATATAGTTAATTTGTGTACTTTCAATATTACGCACACTTTTTTCAAGCGTGGATTACGACGTAAAATAATATTATTAATAAAACATACGTATATTTGGTACGTTACACGCTCCACATATGTGCAGCAGTATCCGTTTCAAGTAGGCGAATGTGCGATTGGTCAACTTGGTCGGCTTTACCGTGGACATTTCAGTGACAGTTTCCATTAGGGCGAACCGTAATACCCCTGACAAGTCCACCTATGGTGGTTTCTCTCGCGCGTTCTACCGCAAGAAATTTCATTCCTCTGTCACTCTTCCCCGATACGAATGTATCCCGACGTGAAACGCTCGCTCTTTCTCTTTCGCGATCTGCGAACACAGCGCGCGACACGACGGTCCACGAGTATACTATACGGTCATACGAGTGCCATACGCGAACATACGCACGACCCGCCGGAACTTTGTTAATTAATTGCTTCGGAAATATAATCCACGTCGAGTGTAACTAATCAGCGAGAAACTCGGTCGGACGTTGACGGGCATGTTTGCTGCACCTATCACGTAGCGGGATGGAAATGTAATTTGCCAGGATAGAGTTAGCCCCGTTGAATGCCGCGGCCAACCTTCAGCCACCCGCGATACCTCCCCCTCGGTGCCAGCCCCCGTTTCGAGCCAGTCCTGCTCGCAGCGTGCCGCTCATTGATCGCTATTCTGGATTTCGCATGTAAGGATCCAACGGAGCAATCCGTTGTTGTGGAAGTACGGCTCTGCTGCACGCGCGCGCCCGCCTATATGTGCCCCGGCTAAAATACGCGTATTGGTTAGCAGCAAAGTTACGACAGGCAAGTATATAGACGTCGTAATGTTTTGCACTTCGCATCACTCTAATGACGTGCGCGCTTAAAAGTTTATTTCACGTAGACGCGCAAACGACTAGATTAAATCTAATAAATTATTATATAATATATTATTATATATATATATATATATATATGTTTTACATATATTTTTAGTAATTCTTTAATTAACTAATATCTGAAAATTATTAAGGTATTGGATATGCAAGAGCGATCGAAGTTGCCGAGTTTTGTCGCGGAGCTATTTTTATGCACGTAAAGGAAGCGGTTATATGCAATATTTACATAGCACGACACAGACGTTAATGACGCATAAATAATTAACCTTCTCATAAAGATTTTTATCCATTTCCGGTGAAATTGTTTCTATATTTGAATCGGTATAAGTAATTGAGATCAAGCTTTAAAAGCTTTACGACCTTGTTACCAGTGCCGTGATATATAAGACTCGGATCTTTAAGGAGACTGTTCGTCGCACGACCGTGAGACACGCCGTGATTTATTCAAGAAAAGAAGGTCTTCTAGATGAGAATGAACGTAAGCGGAAAGTAACCGGCGCCTAGGCGATGGGATGTAATCGGACGTGCGTATAGAATAAGCGAGTAGCACGGAGTTTCGAGGATTACATGGAAACTGTTTCACTGTCGGATATGTCGACGAATTCGCCGGATGGTTAAGCCAGCAGTTACGATTAAAAGCCGTGAGCTTTCCATTGTGTATATCGTTCGTTCGAATATCGGGGAGTTCTCGCATAAATTGTTTGAAATGTTTGCTGCCTAAAACGTTTTCACAAAGAAAAACACAAACGAAACCTGCAATCGCAAATGTTTTCGTCGATACAATCATTTTGACCGGACAGAAATACATATATTCAATCTACAAGTTGCGCGCACACGCAGAACGTTTCAATTATATACATACATTATATATATATATATGTATATATACACAGTATATATAATATACTATATATAATACTAGATTAGATTTAGATTAGATATCTTTATTGTTTCCCCTTAGGGTTACAAAAAACCAAATACAAATAAAAAACTTACACTCTCTCTCTCTCTATTCTTACAACTAACTTACAACTAACTTATCTATTCTATACCACACACACACTCGCAACCCTACTCTACGCTAAATGGACCCCTCTTTCCGGCAGTCAACACTAATCATCTACACAGCCATGGATTCCCAGACACTCTTCCTTCGCATTTATACAATTCCACGGTCACACTATTCCATACATCCATTCTCCTTCCCTCATTCAGCCCCCACCCCTCACTATATATAATATTATATAAGTATAATATATATATAGTATTATATAGTATTATATAATACTATAATATAATATATATATAGAGTATTATATAATACTATATAATACTATATATACATATATATTATATATATTATACATGCGCAAACGCGAACGTGAGTGATCAAGACGTCGCGAATTTTCTCATCGCAAAGAATATATGTATATATAAAAGACACTTCTCCGAAACAGGTAGACTTGAACGCGATATTAGATTGCGACATTTGTACACTCGTGACTGTACATATGTCTAACCTTAGTATGCGGTATGCGCTATGGCGGTGCGGTACCGTAATACAAATAGGGGTTGCTCCCGGGCGCGACGCCTGCACCGACGTAGCTTCACGCATCGCTTACTCATTGCTGAACATCCAGTCGTAGTTTGGCGCCGCTCTTGGGACACGCGAAATTTACTTTAGCCGCGAGCACGACTTTAAAGCGGTGTTTCGGGGGCACCGCCTACCGCGACAAATAACGTTTGAATCCGTGTCACAGAGTCAGCGATGTCACACATTCTAGGGTCCTCACAACACCATCTTTACCTTGCTCGATACACGTACGCGCAAACACGCGCGTATTCATACTAATACACACACATACACATACACACACACGCGCACCCATCGTGAACGAAGTGGTAACGTCGATGGCGTTTAACGCCAATGTCACGCCACGGAATCTACTGAAGTTTCAGGCCAGTTTCGATATATATATACGATATACTCGTGGTGTGTAGCCGCTAAATTGG
This sequence comes from Pseudomyrmex gracilis, assembly GCF_002006095.1. Taxonomy (NCBI): domain Eukaryota; kingdom Metazoa; phylum Arthropoda; class Insecta; order Hymenoptera; family Formicidae; genus Pseudomyrmex; species Pseudomyrmex gracilis. Next base: position 67,623 of record NW_018020643.1, read on the forward strand.
ACGCCGGTCTGTTTAGCGAGGCAAAAAGCGCTTCTGTCAGAAAAAAAAAGGCCATAGCCCGTGACGATATTAACGCGGAATATTTCGGAATTTTTTATTTACGCACGTTAACAATATTACACGTCGCGCGGCTCAACGATCGATTGTCGCTATTATTTCTCCCTTTTACGTATAGACATATCGCGTTTTCGTCATGCGGCGTAACACGACTGATTGCACAGGTTTTTTTGCGCGAGTTTCGAACTGAATTCATTGTGTAACGCGTGTAACTGCACAGAGAGCGTTACACATGAAGATACAACAATAGCATAATGGCGCGCAACAATTGCTTTAAAAAACTGGGTCGCGCGTTGCACATTTATTCATATTTTCCTGCATAAATACGTCTTGCATATGAGAGAAAGCATGTGAAATTTGTGTGTTGTTTTGTGCGCAGGCAAATCTCTCCCTCGCGCTCGGTTGCTTGCTTGCTCGCTTGCTTGCGGATATGCATAGATACGTATCATTGAATCTGGGAAAAAAAAAAATGCGAATTGGCAATTATACGTACGGTATTATACAACGTGTGCCTGTTTCATGCATCGTGCATTTTATTGATGTAAACCGCGTCGATTATCCTCGCGAACATATTGCTGTGTACATTAATTAAAAAATTAAAAACGATTGTATAATATGCGAAAATGAAATCAAGAAACGCGAGATATTTTTCGTTATTTACATGTATAAATTTTAATTAATACAAAAATATATTCGGCAAACAATTCGTGCGAACGAAACACACGGCGCGATCTCTTTACGTTATTCCTCTGAAACCGCATGTCGGATGATAGAAAGCGACATTGTCAAATAATTTTTGGCATTTAAACACACACACACACACACACAATTACACAGTTACGACTGCGCGATAGTCTATCGGTCGACGCGTTATTTAATTATTTCCTCCGAGGTGTTATACGCATACGTGAAGTAAATTTGCGCACGTGCCAATTCGGTTTTGGCGAAATAACACCATCTGTTGCTGCGCGGTCATGTCTATCGATGTACAGTGCGATCGAGCGATTTATCGTTGACGAGACACGCGCGTAGAAATTTATTTTCGCGTTCTGATAAATAATAAAAAAAAAAAATTCTACATCGCGCACTCACAAGACGCGGCGCGGTGACTTTTCGCGTGTCGACTACTGTGTACGATCGATAACAAGGACTATATAAGTCCACTTTGCAACGTATCGGTCGATATATCGAGATGTCATTTTATTCGCGGTTAATTACCCTCGCGGGATAATCCCGCGTTCCCGCCAAAAAATAACAGTCAACAAGAAACGTCCACACGATGTCACAATTGCGTGTAAATAACTACCGTGAATAAATATACGCGGGACCGCGAGACTGATGCGCTCTATCAGTCTGACAAATACGATCTGTAACTATTGCGATCATCAACGCGCGCGTTGTTCGAGCGTAAACAAGCAGCATGTTGCTCAATATAACGCAACAAAATGCTTCATTCTGCTGTATTCTTACTTATTAACTGTCAACTTTGTTAACGACATATCGACAAAGAGCCGTAATTATACGATTCTGTACACACCATATGTGCAGAGATCTATGTAAAATATTTTATAGACACAAATCGTTGCTAAACATTTTGTCTTTACAAATGACAATATATGCGTATCGTTAAATTAATAGATCAAAACAATTGATCTAATAAGCAGAGTAATAGAAAAATGTATATTAACAATTAAAACTGAGATTCATCTCGGGCTCTGAAGTCTTTAACCCTTTGCATTCCGCTGTCCCCTCTCAGGAGACATCGTAATTCTAGCATATCACTCGGATGTCCCCTCTCAGGGGACATTCAAGTTTATTAGTGATTACGGGGAATTGAGTTATCATTATAATACGTTACTTAGTTCCAAAATTATAATAAATAATACGAAGGTCTGTAAATGTTCGTTTCTGCCGTAAAGTGGCGCTGAGTAGCTGATAGCCAACGTCCAGAATCGTTCGGAGTGCAAAGGGTTAAACTAATAAATGAATATGATTGGTCGTTTAAGAGCCGTTCGCTGGATGTTATGCGGGAAATATGTCTATATATATATGTGTGTGTGTACACATATATAATCGAATTCACGTTTTTCACGTGAGTTTTTTGAATTGTAATTACAATTCTAATAATCACATAGGATGCAAAATTTTGCATCTCGTATATGAAGAACCCCGAATATCCCCCCAAATCAAAAATGTATATTATTTCAAACACATTGTATAGCACGTGTTTTTTCTCCCCCTTTCTTTTGTTTTTTCATAATTAGTTTTTACACTCGATAATGCATGAAAGATAGATTTTAGTGTGCGTGTGCTAAAAGGCTGCGCAAGACGCCATACGAAAACTTTTATTTCGCTGTTGCGTGAAGATAATTGTTCAAGCTATTACACCCATTACAACGCGATTCTATCTAAGTACAGAGGAAAAAAAACTGTAATAATAAAAAAAAAGCTAAATATAATGTCCATTATGTTCATTATACGTTTTCGAGTTTTCGTGAAGAGAAATATGATGATTAAAGTTTTTAGTAATTGAACGTTTCTCTCCGATGAGATCAATAAGGAAATGTTTTGCCTCTCCCGGTAGATGTGCAATCGTGTCATCAATGCTCGATTTCCGTCTATATTACTTCCTTATCCATCGATCAATGGTTCGGCGATGATTAGTCCAACTCGGAGCGTCATTAGTGCGCTTCGAGGCAACAAGCACCATCGCAGAGCTTTTCTATTATTCGCGACACGTACGGCCGCCGTTCTCGTTGGTTTTCATTTTCCGCCTTCTATTCATCGAACTATAATCTTCATCAGAAGTTTAGCGCGAGAAGATTAGACTCGGCGCTGAGAGTTGATAAACGTATTATTAGTTCACCATCGGCGAATCCATTTTACGTATCGTTTGTTGTGTTTTAAATATCATCATGCGATGTCGCGTGCGAGATATTTATCTTATCCGAATAATTATTGCGGTCGGAATTGTACAAAAACATTGGCGACGCATTAGTAACGCGAAATATTGTCCGATCGTTTTTAAAAATTAGACGAGATCAAGAAACTACGATACAAATTACATATTTGTTAGGTGTGCGAATACGATTTTGCAATTTTTTTTATAACACGCGTTTTTATTTTCTTGAAATAAAACAAGTAATCTGATCATCGAGCTACAATTAGATAGTATACGGGTTATCTCTCTCTCTTTACCGGGTTGTCTGTGATTTCTTCACAGAAGCTCGATTTCTTCACGAGATAAAACAATTTACATCTTTATAAAACAATTAAACATTTCAAAATCTTATCTGTGTATTTCTGCAATAGCTTTTTTGTGCGCGCGTTTTCTTCAACGTGATTTCAGAAGAAAACGCTGTGACACCTACAGTTACATGTGAGAATATAATTTTCAAAATTTATTTACACGTCTCAAATGTAATAACAATAATAATAATTGAGCCATCTCGTGAGCGAGAATATTGCATACGGTGCGCAAAGACGTGTTTGATCAGTGCGATTATGGCCAACTGAATGGATCTACATCCAACTTGCTCTGCGCCCGACAGATAAAGCCTTTGTTCGAGAGGTCAGACTTTCGAAAGCTGTCTTACGATGTACGTGCACCGTAATAAGGGTTTAAGATCCGCTAGAAGCCCGCGCGTTCCGAGGTTGTTAAACTTCCCAGCTTGCGAACTAGAAGCGCCTGTCTGCCTCGTTAAAGCCGTTCCACGATACCAGACTATCATTCGAGTCTCGTAGATCAGCGCGATGCTTGCGTAAAACGAGCCGCAAAATTAGTCAGAAACCCGCGTCTTATCTGCGCCATTTGCCGTGTATAAAATAGGAAATGTATTTGTTTGCGACGGACTGTATGGCGCGTCGTCTTTACTCTAACGCGATCATCATTATATTAGCTCTCGGTTTATGCAGCGAATCTCAAACTCTGTGTCTTCTGACGCGAGCGTAATGTCTCAGTTACTTATACATGTGCGAAACAAAAGCCGACGACATATAATGCAACCTGATAATCGCGGCAATTTACGTTACGGACAACTGTTGAGTGTATTGTGTAACGTGTGTGCACGATAAGAGAGACGAGTTTCCACACAGTGTCGACTCAACTCGCGTTCCACTTTCCGCGTAAGTAGACTTGCAAGCTCCGTGTAAGGTGAATCGAGTAATAGCGGCTTAAGGCAGGCTTCGAACTCGCTCGAGAATATCGAACTTCCGCGCTTGTAACCCAGTGATCGTCCGCCTCGTTAAAGTCGTTGGACGATATTCCAAAGGGGAAACCCCACTTATACGTCCGAAGTGGCATCTCCCGCGAGATGATCCGCGAACTCGGACGTTGATTCCCTCCCTCCGCCGATTCGATTCGAAATAAATGCTCGCGTGAACAGCGGAAAAATACGTGATATCGATGACTTCCGTTCGATCCGGATTTTCTCCTTTCATTCGGATGGTGTTTTTTGAGCAACACACAGTCCAGCGCATTGAAACAACTGTCACAACTGTCACAAGGTTATTTCCGTTATGCGCTTGGCAAATGTACGGTAATGGGATATCAACATCGCGAGAATATAGAGTCGCTTTATTTAGAGAGAAAAATGTATATTCTGAATAGAGAAAGGTGGTAACAATACGGATGTAAAACAACAATACGGATCGACTGTAATCCATATTCATTATGGATATGTTTCGCATTGTTTGAAATTTATAATGTCTCGAAGCGCTGCTCTTATATATCGCTTACAAATTATAAATCCATTATTTTTCAGTTTCATCGAAAGAGAGAGATAAAGAGAGATACATTGTGTTTGTTTTAAATTGGTCTTGATATATATACAATTTATATATATATATATATATATATTTTTTGTATTGTTTCAAATAAGCTTTTGTCGGCGTGTTCGTAATAAATCCTCTCGAGTGGTCAAATACCGTCCAGAGTCGTCGATAATGCACGTTCCTTAATAACGGCTTAAAACCGACTTTGCCGAGCTATCACTCAAGAGAGTACTTCTCTCCTTGTCGACTCACTTCGATCGTTAGACTGCTCACGATATCCGAGCATCTATTGTACGTATATATATAAAGGTTCTTACCCTACGTAACAATTAAAAGAGCAATCAGTAGCTTTTCCTACTAAATACACTGATGTGGTTTGAAAACGTTTTTTATTTTATTATTATCTTATTATTATTTTATTATATATAAATATTTCAAATAAATATATTTTAGAAACTTACTGAATTGTACTCTTTTCAGACTCTGAAAGTTGTAAATAATATACAAATTGTTTATAAGTCAATTGTTGAAAAGAGTTTGTGTATTAATTTATAGAAAACAAATATTTTTCTATTTAGCAAGTAGTTTTATTTTTAACTCTCGCAAATAACAAAAGATAAATCTCAATATGTTTGGAGTACGCGATTTAAAGTATTAGATTCTTCTTGACGAGCGTTTAATTCATCATACCTAATTGTCTTCGAACAATGTTTTCAATTACGTGTGTGGAATAGTCGTCGGTCTAGCTAAATTGCTTTCTAACGCAGATACAGTCGTGCGCTCATTTTCAGGCAGAAGAGGGTGATGACATCAAAGAGATTATTCTCTTCTATTACTTTCGTACGTTAACACTCACGAACGTCAATTTGATCTTGGCCAACAGCCAACACCTCCAGTATTTTTGATCGTTCCGGCTATCCGCAGGTTTATAACGTAATATGAATCTATTCGAGGAAATTTCGCATATTGAGAATACAGTGATAAATAAATCTTCAAACTGACTTAATTATATCGTTATTTTATGATCTTACAATTAATCTTACATATTATATCTTAAACAAATTTTCTAAAGATGTTTTTTTTTATCTTTTTAATATTAAAATTTTTATAATTAAAACAGCATATTCTATTTCGTAATGTTTTTTTATTAATATATTTATCGCGATTTCTATTTTCGAACTGTAAATCTGATTTATATTCCACGTCTCTCTGAAATGAAATTGAAAAATATCTGAAAACATATATTAGCATTTGCTGTTTCTTTGTTCGATCAATTAAAATAATTTATCGGCAAATAGACACAAATTAAAGTTGTGCTTTTAATTTTTTTCTTTTTATTCTCGAGCAAACGTAATAAGGTTGCAAAAATACATCGCGCAAAAGAGTCTATTTGCATTACATAATAAGAAAAAATTCTGACAGTAATAACGTTGCGATCGGTAGCATATATATATATGTATATATATGTATATATATATATATATATATATATATATATTTATACACGTATAACGTTATTATATAAATAATTCTCAGCTGCCGGCTAATGTAATAAATTAATTAGTCGGCGCGACATGGACGAGCAAAGGATAAAAGCCTTCCTCATAAGTTTAATGGGCAATGACGCGCGATAAGATTATCGGAATAATGTAACGTGAAATTGCATTAAATTTAACTCGATATTCCTCGTGCTGAAAAATGCTTGAATCATATCGGTGAATCGCGCAACGCTAATGCCTCTATTTCCCATCCCCTCTCGGAAACTCGGCGCAAGGAAATATTTCACGGCTGACGCGAAAGTATTGGTCGACGGAACTTAATTTTATTAGCAATCTAGAATACGCTGCGCCGGCAAAAACGTTCACGCAGCCGCGGAAATCGGGCGAGCGTGAATCTGCATTAACTAAACGCCGAAACCGATTTAATTTTAGTTACGAGGGCAAAATAACTATTTTGCTAGCATGGAAATCAAACACATACATATATATATACACAGAAGAAAATAGAAAGAAAGAGAAAGAGAGAGAGAGAGAGAGAGTAAATTTTTAATAAGCCGTTGCTATAATGTACTAGCATGTATATACGTTTTCGTAAGTTTTTGCTTAAATCTCATTAATGTAAAATCTCTCTCAACATTTTATTAGAACTTCCAATAAATGACTATAAAGAATTATCTAAAATGTGGAGTAATTGATTGGTAACATAATGTAGAAAATAAATCGAGCATTACCCGGGCAAATGCGGCAAAACTAATCTATTTGTACACACTGCTGCAGCATAGTCAACCGACTGCGTCGGTAAATATGACGATACGAAATATTTGATATCGTTATTTGCGGACTTAGATAATGGTTTCCACTGTTTGTCGTGTCACATATGGACATGTTAATCGAATATATATTTGCGAATGGCACTTGGAAATTGACGGAAAAACATTATAATCCCGCGGTAATCCCGCGATGCAATAAGTAAAAATACGTGCGCGTTGAATATTTATTACAAGATCCTTAAATATGTCGCGCGCGAGATCGCGTATTTTCTTAAAATAAACCCTCCTTTGACGTTTTACATGATCTTCGAGACGTTTCTGGAGCGGGATCTTCGTAAAATATCTCGCGCGAAACGTTCCATATATACGATCGCAAAAGCCAGCTTGGTTGCTCTTCCGAGTTCTTCACTTCTCGAAGAAGATGGATCCGATATCATCCTCGGGCAATCACGCCGCGGCACGAAATCTGCAGCAGCCTTATCGGCGTCAATATCTAACGGCCCAGGCCAAAGAATCACGATAGTCGAATATACGATCGATCGCGGATTGGCAATCGGAAACAATCTTGATAAAAGAAGGAAAAGAACGTAAAAGCTGAATGTTGAATGAATTCTTTGGCGCGAATATATCGAACTTTTCCGCTGGTCTCTCAGAGAATATGAAACTATTATTAGGATTCTCGCACACACGGAACGTGTCCCTTAAATATGTATAGCATCACATACATTTTTCGTCTAGTTTAATCCTTCGTCCGCAGATCTGAAAAACAAATCTACGAGTATACTGCGGACTGGATCTGCGAGTCGTCCAAGCGACATTAAGATCGAATATTTCCGCGAAAAATTAATTAATATTTTTTCAATTTCTTTTTTTTTGTAATCGAAAGTTCGAACGATTCTGCGTCAATTAAAAATCAAAACAAACTGAAAAAATCTCTAGCAGTTTCAAAGATATATAAGTTTAAAAAAACTAATTTTTTTCTAGAAACGCCGATGCGCACTTTTTGAGTGGATCTGGGAGACCCAGTCTGCGGACAAGAGGTTAAACCAATCTGTTTTAACGTACGCGCTAATATCTAATAACATTCTTGAAAGTCGATATTTAAATATCGCATATTTCTTTTCTGTCGGTAGTGTATTTTAAAGTTTTTTTTATACAATACACATTTCTTCTTATCTCTTGTTTAAGAGAATGTATGTGACACAGAATGATTTAACAATATTTTTTTTTTTATATTGAATGATTCGACAGAATCGATTTAAAGTGGCACGTGTTCGATTAACCCGCTTTAAAACCTAAACCACGACGCCGTGCTCGCTCGCGATCGATGGAAGCGATTTCGAAATTGTACTCGAATATGGAATAGCTTATCGAGAGTCCGTGGAACAACAATTTTTCCGAGATAAAACCGCGCGTCGAAACGAGTGTTGCTGTAAAAAAAAATATATACGGTTTTACGCGTTTCGAAGAATACGAGAATAGATTTTCTTTGCTTTAGAAAAAATAAGTCTGTTCCAAATACTTACGTATTATTATTGCGGTTTTGTTTTTATTATGTAATCTCAGAGCTTTGAAAGCGCTTCGTGCGTTTCTCGAAATGTTTCACACGAAACAAATTTTTCGTTAGTGCGAATTACTTGCAAAAGAACGAACGTTTTCTGCTTTATGTTCAATAAATAATAACATTTTGAGAAAAACTAGCCGCCCGGTCTAATTGGCTACAGATTCGCTCGCTACGCGTGCTTCTGACGTGAGAACCGAACGGACAATGGGATGTGCCAATCTGCATCTCTCTCTTTCTCTCTCTTTCTCTCTTTTCTCTGTACATGCGCGTGTTTTATTCTCCTAACGCTCACGACCGCGTACCGAGTAACCCGCTGCGAAAAGTAACACGAAGGTAATTTGATGTCTCGCAACGTCGCTAATCCGACATGGACGATGATGAGGAGAGTCGCGTCTCTTACGGGGGAGTTGAAGCGACGCTTTAGGCGAATTTAGCATTTGGAGAACTTCTCCAAACTTTAAATTCGATGTACCGCTAGTAACCTCTCGAGAAAATGTAATAATACGCAATAACGAAGTTCCCCACCCGACTAAGCCGTCTGACATGAACTGCCGCGCGTAGTATCACAGCGGTGATATAAATTTTCCCGAATGCTCTCGAGCAAAATAAAAATGAGAGGAAAACTTATATTGCGCACGCGCCGCGGAGCTACGCTCTGATGTAATAATATAGTAATACAGCGCAAAATGATGTAACACGATCTCGCGTAAAGATAATAAAATTTCAATAAGAGCGTGGCAAATGCGTAGCAAATAAAAACAAATCTTTTACACACGTAAAACACCAACTCGTCCAATTATATACTTGATCGAGGTTTTAAGTGCCACCCTGATTTTTTTTGCAAATCTCTGACTCTTTCGTGCTGTTACACATGTATATATACCATATATTTATTTATCGTTTGCGCTGTAAACGCTACGCGGAAACTGACGGTGTACTAATTCGATGTTTCATAGCAGCTCTAATCTGACGGAAGGAAGAGTCGTCGCGCCTTCCGGGAGTTAAGCACCAGTTAGACGTACTTAACATCCGTGGGACTACTCGTCGAAACTTTAAACTCGATTTGAACCATGCTAGTCACCGCGAAATTTGTTCGCCGATCGTCTTTCGACTAACTCGAGTTTCACCGGCGTGACAACGATCAATTGATCCGAGATTTCTTATTTCTCACACACGAATTTTCGTTCTATTCTCTCTTAAGATACTGAATATTATTATATCACCACACACACATATATAATATATATACCTACTACTATAAAAAATATTAAACAATCACAAGAATAAAAATTATAACGTGCTTACAGTTGGATTTTATTTTACTACGTATAAAATTTAAAACGAATTTTATTTATGCTACTACTATTTTTATTCTTATGTTAATTTGCATTTATAATTGTGCATGTATTTATAACGTTACGGTAAAATAAATAATTTTAAAATATTACTTATAAAAAAAAAACACACTTTTGGTACCGAATAGTTTATCGGGTTAAAATAACACGTATACGTACAGACATAACACAATAATATATAATTTATATCCTGTTTTATTAAATAAAACTTCATAAACGTTAATTTTATGATAACATTAATATGCGTTAATTTTTTTTTAATTTATATCTATTGCATAAAACCAGACACATGTTACAACAAATGTTCTCTTAAATTATCGTAATTTATTTTCATATTATTGTATTTGTTTCATTTTCAATTTAAAAAACTAAGCATTTACATTGCGCTCACTTATCCGATGACATGTAAAAACAGACACGAAACTAAAAAAACGTTGCAATAATTACTCTACAACTTGAAAAGTACATACCTAAAACTCTATACATTTCATGCGTAATATCCAGTACTCTGATTAACTGTGGGTTGATTTTTTTTTCTTCTTCTCGATACTGCCGCGCCGATCATCTATCCGATTAAATTTCAAGCGATTAAGCCTCTGTAAGTGACGGGTGCAAATTGAGATTCATATATTTAGAGGCGCATAACTCCCGCGAAATTAATCATCCGCGCACGGACGTGGAAACGCTGGAAAAGTGCGTGGCGAAAAGTAAATAGTCATAACGGGATACTTTGTACGAATTACGCGGCTTCTGACGTGGACTAATGGCACTGGCGAGCGCCGAACCATGCGGAAACCTTCTGCCTCAACACCCGGCCGCGTATCCCCGCGGCCTTTCTTTGGTTTTAATCTCGTAAACCTATAACGACGTCCGCGCAAAGACGTAATGTTCATTACTATCGTAGAGGAAAAATACTTTCAGAGGGGGACAGCAGCATTCGTTATCAAAGCGAGATACCGCCGGGAGAATGTACGCGAAAATACTTATCTCTTTCAAGAACACGGCCCTCGTATTTTTCTCTCAATCTTAATCTCGTACATAAAGACGTGGTCGGGGTGTGACACGGCAAAGAAAATTACACGTATTACAATCATTTCCTAACACATTATATCGTTATTTTTTTTCTTTCGTAAAAGAAAAAGTGAAAGGAATATATTTATACCAATCATTCTCTCTTATATCGTGAAAGTTTTCCTTTTTTTTTTTATATATCAGATATAAAAATAGAAATTATCCCAAAATATAACAAGATAATTTTTTTTTCTCTGAATTTCTCGCAATATTTGTGTATAATCCTGCGCGCAGATAAGTGTATAAATATTGCACGGATCGCTCAAACATCTTATTAATTACGCGTGTTAAAAATTGAAATAGAAGGTTGCACTTGAAGATAAATATTTTCGTTGATTACAGCCCGTGCCACTGACACGCGCGGCGCTATTACAGTTTATACTAGCGATTAGCAAAGTAATTCCCAAAATTAATTATACCGGACTGGAACGGGAAATCGCACGGGTGGCGCAGAAGAGAAGGGAGAAAAACATTGGGTGGGATGCGGGGAGGGGGGGAAAAATTAATGGCCTCGTAACGGTATAATCTGCGGTTTTTACGCGGCTAAAGTTATAAGTCAGTTTTGTAATAAGAATGGCGGTCAATTTAAGAAAACGCGCTACATCGAAAATCCCACGTTAAGCACTCGGTAATGTTCCAGGATTACTCCTTAGCACCATCTGTATTCGTTGTTTTTACCAAAAAAAAAAAAAAAACAAAACAAAAACAAGAAAACGAAGAAGAGAAGAAAAAGTTGAGTGGGTTTTGGGTCACGCACACACTCAAATATAAACCGAAATCGAAGGAAATCTCTCTTTCGCTCTCTCTCTTTCTCTCTCTCTCTCTCTCTCTCTCTCTCTTCTCTCTTCTCTCTTCTCTCTCTCTCTCTCTCTCTCTCTCTTTCTCTCTCGCGGTTTTGCGCAGCTCTCGCGAGGATTTTCCGCGCCGACTGCGCTTGTGTAACCGGTGCAAACAACTCGCGGGGCTCACATACTTACCGATATTACTTCTCTAGTTAATTATGCGGGAAAAGCGGAGCGGAGAGAAGAGTGACGCGCAAAAAGTAGCCGGTGATAGTTAAACGCAGTTAGAAGCGAGCAGGGGAATAATGGCATCGTCGTCGTCGTTCAACGCTTTAAAATGAAATCAAGAAGATTGCGCGATTGTGTACAACGTATGATTTAATCTCCATTACCAATTGATTCTCTACAATTGTTTTCTACCTGAATGGATAGATCCGGACAAATACGAAATCTTTTCAAAACTGTAAACTACGCGAATGTGGGAGCAGAATTCTTGTTAGGATACCAGCGGCGAGTTGAAGGAAATAGTTTTTTTTTTTTTTTTTTTTTAAAGAAAGTAACTTTTTTGTATACTTTTCTCGCAAAATGCGCGGCTTTGCGAAAATGCCGCGGAAAAACTAATGGATTTCGAACATTTCGAGAAATGGGGACAGAAACTCTTTTTAAAGTTTGATAACCCCTGGCCGGGGTTCTCTCTGTAAAAAGGTCAATTTGTATGCACTTTCTCACGGTACGTCGATGTGGAATGAAAAAATATGATGGCAAGAAAAAGAGAATATGTGATACGGTATCGTTGATATGAATCCGCGCGCGCGCGCGCGCGCTCGCATTATGGTTTACCCGTCGATATATAATTCAGAAACATCGTCATTCGAACTTGTTTAAAAAAAATCGCACGCGAGCTGCCATAATTTTTTAATCGGCGCTTCGTTATTTATTATTTGCGAGTTTGATTTAACCCAAAATATATATATATATCTCTTTCGATTTTACCGAATTTTATTTTTCCGCACACTTATTTATTGCACACGCGCGCGTGTGCTTCTATCGCGCGGACAGAGCGTATCTAACTTTTCGCGTTATATTTCAGATCTTGCGCGTATAAAAGCATTATAAATAAACGAGAGAGCAAGAGAAACCACGTTGAATGAAATAATGTACCGCATTGTTTAAGCGTGGAAGGTATTATCCTCTTCCGTATGAGAGCAAGTGTGTAAATATATTAAATATAGTTTGACTCGTGCTTTATATTGTATAATATTCGCGAGTACTTCCATCTCTCGTCTTCTTCTCTTTCTCACTCTCTCTTCCCGCCGCTTGTGTGTGTGTGTGTGTGTCTTCTATCTGAATTTCATTCCCGTAATTAATCATGGTTAGAAATATCCATGGCGTCGGAGATTCCCAAATTTCGCGCGCGTTATTCCGCGGCATAATGAGAAAATGACCACGGAATACCCGGGATAACCGGGCGAAATTCCTTACGGATCTTCGAGTGCAATTAATTATTTACTTTTAATGTTAATGTTGCTGACTTATTTTTTTTCATTTTTAATTCAAGTGCACGCACGCATATGTGTGATATATACATTGTGACGTGAGAATTCAATAAATTGTTGAGAGAGAGAGAGAGAGAAAAAATATTCCATTCGCGCGCTCATTCTCTATCTGTACGCGACCAGAAACTTGCGCTCGGCCATTGCAAAGTTATCTTAACGACTTTTTTGTGTTCGTGTAAGTTTCGAGTATCCTCTTCCCCGCGCGCTTGGTCGAGGTTAGTTGACCCCGGGACTATACATCGGGACTAGTTGGTGTGTTTTATCTGAGCATACCGTGCGCATCGAGGCATCGTAACACGAATTCTGCCGTCGGGACACGAATTTCAACCGACGATGGCAATCGCGCTAATTACGCACGCAAAACTCGCGAACCCGATGAGAATCTGAAAAGAAATGAACGTTGTAATATCAAAATATTGTTCTGGTCTCGTTGATCTTTTATCTCGCGTCACGGCGCTCTTATCGTGTCGTTCATTTTTTTTTTTTTTTGTTTTATGTATCTATCTACAGAATAAATAACGCGATAAAAAAAAAAAACCTTACCAACGTCTTAATTCATATTGCAATATTTTTAATGGAATAAATTAAAGCAAAAAAGAGAGAAAGAGAGAGAGAGAGAGAGAGAGAGAGAGAGAGAGAAAGAGAAAGAGAAAGAGAAAAACGTGACTGCTTGTTTATTTGTAAAAGAACGCGGAGAAAAAGGGAACGCGCAAAAACGGCATTCGTAATTATTGCGCAAGTGGGTCTTTTACTCCCCGCGCAGCGGTGAAGAATTAATCGCGTGGCAGCGTGTGACCTGTTGTGGATAAACTGTGGAGTGGAAAATGCGTGGGTGGCGAAGTAAATAGGATCGTATTTGCGACACCCCATTTGCACTATCAAAGCAGTGCTTTACGAAGAAGCACGTTTCGTGACGTTGACGGATGACGCAAGAATAGGTATTTCTTTCTGGTCTCCTTCGTAGAACTATTCTTTTTCCTCTCATGAAATAAAGTCGAAGTGACTACGTCAGTTAGGAAAATAAAAAAGAACTGATTCTTATTAATATTCACGAAGAGCAAAAGAATTTTTTTTACAAACTTTTTTATAATTTTCTAAGGACAGAATGATAAACAAAAACTTGTAGACGTATTAAACACACATACCGGACGCGCGCGGACAACATAAAAATTCATCGATCTCCGCATCATTAAGGTAACATATTCATCGATCGTCGCGAGAGACATTGGGGATTTTTGTTCTTTGTAAATTGAAAAAAAAACCTTTTCGCGATTAGACTCGGAGAATTTGATGAAAAGAGAGGATGGGAAAAGAGAGGTGTGAATAAAAATAAATAGAGCCAAATTAAGGGGATCGCTTTAACCATTATTGTGATATTCTGAAAAGAGGTGTGCGGGCCGCGACATTGACGAATGGAGCGGCGGAAAGCGCTTCCCTGTGCTCTTCGTCCTTTCGCTTTCTCCATCGTTTCTCCGCGTCCGCCTCTCTTCATTTCACCATTATGCTACATAATTTAGTGCTAACGTGGTAGTGGTGGCACAGCGACGGTGGCGGGTAGCTACACTACCATTGGCAGCGGCAAACCGCTACCACCCCGCCGTCGAGTTTAACCGTCAAGAACCGCGGTCAGGAGCGAGTCCACGAAAGGGAGGAAACTTGAGGTCGGACGGAGCCGACCTTTGATCCTCGTAACCCTCACGAACTCGATCGCAGTATTTGTATTGCCAAAAGAAGTGGGACACCGGAAAAAAAGAAAGCTCTCGCTTTTCCCGCTCTATTTCACTCCATTCGCCCGGTCCCGCAACACCGCAATTGTAGGTTTACTTTCATCTCCCTCCGAGAGAGCACCCTCTATTTGAGCATCCCAAACAACTTTACATTTTGTTTTGTTAGAAAAATGACTTACATCTTATACGATTGTACGTATATCCCGTGTGTAAATGCCATTTGTGTATTTCTTCATCAGAACGTAAAAAAAAAATGTGTACTTTATCTCGTATGTTATTGTATGGGTGTTTTTTTTTTTTTCAGAATTTTCCGTAAAAGTTTTTCAGGAAATGTGTATAGAGTCGCGCGCGCAAGAAATGTAACTTGAAGTGGCTTTAAGTGTGCTGTACATTTGTTCTTACATGTTCTCGCAAATAATCAGAAGAAGAACGTTGCGCAAACGTTCTTTTGAAGACAAACATTTTCTCTTTCCCGTCTTCTCGCAGGGATGAAAAATTTATTGCACACCTTTTGCGTATAATACCGTGTTTCAGCGATAAAACTAATCAACTAAGAATATTATGCCGTAACAACACATCGTAAAAACGTGATAAACGACATTAACATTCAAGCACCCCTTGCTCTCCCCCGGTACTGGACTTGACACACATAGCAGATAAACGCGACTTTTCCTTTCTAAGGGAAATAATGTTGCGTTAAAATGTTATCACGCAAACAAACCGCTAGTAAATGTAACGGTAAAAGAACCTAATTACGCGGAGAACAATTATATTCAGATTACAATGTCACGAAATGCTTTGACATCGTCACAAAACAAATCGTTAAAACACAAGTGTATCCGTTTCCGCAATCTTTTTATTTATTTACTTATTTTATTTTTTTTTTTTGTTCAATATAAATTGCACACAGATTTTCCGACGGATTTCTCTTAAATTCGCAAAATCACGTTGTACATTTTCCGCGTTACCGACAGTTTTCGATGTTTTTCATTTATCAACTAATTCCGTTAGTTCGTGCAATCTGCATTAATCCGTCGAAAGTATCGCGTGCCACACGCGGTATGACTAAACGTGGAAAATATTGGTCGATTTTCAACGGGAATATTTAGTGGTCCTTCGATCGCTTCGACCGAAGTTTCCTCGCAGTTTGGGGGTTGTGGCTGGATACTTTATCGTGTAACAAATGGCAGTCCGATCGTACGTAAACATTTCAGCCTCCCACGCCGCAGAATTGATAGTGTTACGGAGTATCGCGGTCGCAGCTGCGCTCTTCGCCTCTCTCCGAGATACGGAATTAATACAGCGGGCATGTAGAGCAAAGTGTTTATCAAATCATGTTGTAACTTATTGCAAAATTCTCGCTTCTTATCTGTACGCGTTAAATTTATATATATATATATATATATTTACTAATTAAGCGCCGCAAGTGTCAAACACATTAAATTATCGCCGATATTCTTTCGACAAGTCCCGCGTAAGTAAAAACCAGTACGTTCTTATCGTCTCACGTTTCTAAAAAGAGAGAACATAACTCGCTGAACGCGATTTTAGCGTGTGAGCAAACATCGACCATCGCGATACTTAGTATTTTAATCGTAGGAAGTAACGCGATTTACGTTACTTCTGTAACCGCTTAGTTAACTGCCTTTACGTGACTTCTCGCGGTGTCGAGCAACTTTATATTCGAGAGTTCGAACGGAATTTATTAATTATATCGTAACACATCTCGGTCATGCACTCGCACCGTCACTTTTAATGCATGGTCGAACGACGTTTTCCGAGGATATTGCTGCCGCTTCTGCCGCTGACCAACGTGTGTAGAGAACGTTGACCGAGCAATATGTTCTCGATCGTTTTCCTTCCTCTTTTCGTTCATATTCCTCCCCATATAGTGACGGATATAATGTAACGGTGCGAAGGGCCCGCACTTACGCGTTCACGCGTGGAACTGAGAAACAAGAAGCGGCGTCGACGAACCGATTTGCTCGATCGAATGTAAACAATGTTCAATCGACGTGGCTCGTCGCTTCCTACCGCTTCTCCTCTTCCTCGTCGTCGCCGTTATTGTCGTCGACGATTATGCGCACCCTTCTCCCCTCTCATTCGGTGTGCACTTCTCGTACCTTTTTGCCCGCAGTTCATCTGTAAAAGCAAAAAAAAAAAAAAAAGAAGACGAAACGAGACGCAGTCAAAGGCGCATTTGCCAAATAGTCTCCCATTTTACGGCAGAGACCTCGGAACATTCATCATTATTCGACGTAATAGCCGGACACACTTTTTTGGTTTATACGTTCTCCGCGGAAGACTTCACAATTGTAATTTGTGTCGACGAATTACTTTCGAAATAACATGACTGTCGACTCTGCACCGCGTTGTGACTAAATTACACGTTCTTTTACAACGGGCAGTCACGATCTACTGAGAGTTACGAAGTTTGCGAATACACACACACACACACACACACACATATATATATATATATATATATACATACATATATACATATGCATATATGTAAAAATAACTGATACGGAATATTGTATGTAATATAAAAACAGTTGTCTGACGCGTCGAAAAAAGTAGTTGAAAAAGCTTTTGAAATACATTATTTAAAACCGCAATGCGACCATACGTCTGTGCCGAGCACTAAGTGCAACCGAGAGTTTCAACAAAAAGTTCTTGAAGACAGAATGTGGAAACGTGAGTAACGTTGATGGAGGGGAAAAAACGTGAAAAAAAGTGGAGAGAGAGAGAGAGAGAGAGAGAAAGAGAGAAAAATAGAAAAGGAAGGAATGAGGAAAAGGGAGGAGACAGACGGAGAAAGAGCGGAATATTGGACTTTTAGCACCGAGTGGTCCTTAAAAAAGAGGCAGAGCCATATACGCGATGCCCACTTGCCGCGATGAAACGTCAGAAGCCGAAACTGCAGCTGCAACTCCGGCAGGACAGGAGGAAGGGGGGGGGGTAGTAGTGGTGGAAAAAGCGTGCGCGATGTACTCGTAACTACAGCGACGATAATGCCACTCTACGAATGCATCCAAAGAGAACTGACGAAGCGTCAGAATTTCAAAAGCCGCTTCTGACTGAAATACGTTGCGGGGAATCGCGTTCTCGTTTCTTTATCCCCCTTTTTTTTCTGTAACATTCTCTCCCACCCCCCTTTCGGTTCTCTCGCTTCCGCGCGAGCACGTTGTACAATATATATGCTCGTGCCACCTGCGCGTGTGCTTTTTCAAAGTAGAAACGCTCTTTACGCGTGTGCGAGCACACCGCGCGCACGAATAATATTGCATGCTCAACCGAGTGACGAAATGGACACACGAGTGAGAAGAACGAAAAGGAATGCGCGTTCGCGAAAACGCGATATGCCGCGCTTTTTACTTAAGTTTCGTTAGATTAAAAAAGACACCTTTCACATATTCTTTGCAATTTTTGTTTTTGTTGAGAAAGAATAAGGGAGCTGTAAAACGAACTTTTTTTTCGCGAAAACGTGAAATAAATATTCATCGCGATTACTATTTTATTACATTTAGTTCAAATGAAATCTCCATCGCGAGCTTTTTATCATCGCGAGCGCGTTAAATTTTTAGAAAGACACGTTCATTCACAAAAATTAACAGAGCACTTCGAACATTTTTGACACGACAACGTGAAAGGTAGATTTTGGCCAGAATTTTCACTTGTTTCTTCTTATCTGCTTGTTGCAGCAGCAGCAGCAGCAGCGCGTTCTCATTTACTCGTGGCTCAGCCTCTCTTGAACACGTTGCAACAACAGTTTTGCAAATAAAAATAACAACGAGCGTATTTCGCGCTCCTCACTTTTGTAGCAACGTTGAAAACGAGTTTATTCGTTTCGACGTGAGAATACTTCAAACATCCAGCGGAACATAATTCTCTTCGTCGTCCGCACACACATCTAACCTGTGTCTATAAAGAAACATCGCGATGAAACCGGTCGTCGTTCCAGTGAAAAATCTCATTATGTGAGATACGCGCGCACAATACAATCGGCGTTAATGTGTTGACTTATCAACAGTTGAAAGAAATAAATATTTGCCAAGAAGCAGATAACGATCAAATGAAAACCTTATCGAAAATTCTAGCGCTACGTGCTTTATAACTCGGGAGATTGTAAAAGAGCAGTTTCTGAAAGAAAATAACAAGTACATTTTATCACCAACATCTAAAATACAAGACGCTATTTTTAAATCTCAACGGACGGCGTGCTTTGCGGCACCTTTAATTCGTCGGACATGGGTCGTTTTCGTCTTGGGCTTTTTTAGAAATATTAAATATTTCTGAAAAAAATCTGAAACACAATGTGTATATACTCTTTAAACTGTCTATTTTAAGACACCATCGTTAAATTTAGTGAAAAAAAAGTTTTAATTCATAATTTTTAGCAAATATGACAACAAGAAACTTACTTTTTTCACAGAAAGTAATTTTGCTCCAGACGAAAACGACCCATGTCCGTCTCCGTTGTGAGGGTTAATTTTATATATTATATATTAATACATACTACTTTTATACATATTACAACACAGGCGCGCAATACGCGCACACTATTATTAGGTCTGTTCTTTTTCCATACTTTGGCTGCACTAGTTCACAGTCTATCTTTTTCCTTTTAATATAGATAAAAAAGATAGACTGTGAACTAGTGCAGCCAAAGTATGGAAAAAGAACAGACCTATTATTTTTATTTTAACGTGTGTCAGTGAACACAACCTGTCACCGCGATGACAGCTAATATATACGTCTTACAGACCATATAATACACATTCGAGAGATGTCAGAAATAATGCATAAAAATCAAACTGATGTGAACGTAACAAGTCAGAATGTGAATTCAACCGGTCGAGTAGCACCGACATGGTTGTAGGTGCTACTGTGCACCACCAATCGACGTAGGGCGTGTAATGACTTACAGGGTGGAAAAGCTAGTACAGTTTTTCATATATGGCTCTAGCCGCTCTCAGTCTTCTCTCTGCTAAAACGAAATTGATCGGTTCGGTCGTTCTTGATATTGCTCCACAAAAATCTCACTTCTTAATCGCATGAATTTTGCGTATAAGAGGCACAAGTGTCTCGCGCCGTTCTCGAGCGCCGATCTCGTTGCGCGTGAACTTGGCGCGAGGCATTACCGTGCCACTTGATTTGTACGACGTGAATCGAGAAATACATACGAGAAACGTCCAATTAGCGTCGAATTAAAAGTGGCAATAATCATTATGAAGAGATTCGATTGTGATTAGTTTATACACGCGCTTTTTCTGCCAGGAGGATACTAATTTTTACTAATTTTTAATTGCATTTATACATATTTACACGCGTATTTGCTTGTAAGAAACTCCTAGAGTTAGCAACGATCAATATCAAGTGTTTTCTCTATTACAGTTTTATGTGTAAATTTACGTGAAAATCATATTTGTGCTTCTCGACGCCCACTCAGTGGCGAATATTTTACGGCGACAGCTATTTGAGTTTAGGTCTCAATTAATACGTCGTCGTTTACGATAATCTTCTCTTCCTCATTTACGAGCTTAAATCCGGTACCTATATCAGCCTGTTACTGAAATTCTTCAGTGATAGCGCGAGCGTTTCGCGTCGTGTCATAACCCGTCGCGGCAGCGTTTCGTTTCAAGCGAATGGCAGGAGACGTGAAGTAACTAATTATAACGATTAAAGCGTGAAATCTATATACTCCCTTCGACCTAGATTCGACCGGCGCGCGGTCAATAGCTTCGAAAAGCCAACAATGGAAAAGGAAAAGGATCAAATCGGCGGTAGGTATGTAGGACGGGAAATTATCTAATCAGAGACCTAATGCGCAATTGTCGCGATTAACACATCTGTTTCACATTCACAACTTTGCCGATGCGTTCAGTTTTGATCCATCGGATACACATCGTTGATTCTTTAGAGTTTCAAGATTCTAAAGGATTTTTTAATTAAAAAAGCAATATGAATTTTATTTTACAATTATGAGACATATTTTAATTTTTACACACATGTGTGTGCGCGTGATGGTGATACATATTCAATTTCACTCAATAATTTTTGATTCTCGAACTCTTAATTTTGAACAATTTTTAATTAAAGGAGCGCAATATGAATTTTACATTTTACTATCATGTTATATATTTCAATTCAATATTATGTGGAATATGACGAGTATAGAGATGGAAACGAGAAGGAAGCTCCGGAAAAGCAATAGCGATCTTTCATAGATTGAAACTTTGACCTGTTCTCTCTCTCTCTCTCTCTCTCTCTCTCTCTCTCTCTCTCTCTCTCTTTCTCTCTCTCTTTTGCTGTCTCTCGCTATCTTCTCCACGAGGATCTCTGCGAGGTCACCTATTAAAGTCGTAAATCGAAAATCTCGGCCGGGCGTATAAAGCGACAGGGAAATTATTTCGAGATCCCATATAATCGCGTATGGCGTGCAAATTAATCATCGTTTCCGTGGCAAAGGTTTCGAAACTAAAGTGTAATAATTCAAAGGCACCCTGTCGGAACCATAATTTTGAAACGCGAGAGCGTAAGAGAGAGCTAAACGGGGGCGATTCTCGGACTCCGGCATTCGCCGCGGCGTTGTTGCTTGTGCATTTGTGATTTACGTTGGCCGATGCACGGAAGGAAGGAAGGAAGGAATCGTAACTTCTCTCGCGATGAAAAAAAAAAAACAAAAAAAAGAATCCGGAATATAAAAGAGACAGAGGAAACAGTGTTTTCGTGAGGGATAAAAAAAAGCGCGCAAAAAAAGAAGAAGCGAAATGAGGACCGTTTAATAAACAGGTGTAAAAGAAGCGCGCGCTAATAGCAGCAAAATGCAACGAGTAAATTTTTTTACATCTTATCGTAATAGTCGCGCGCACCGAAGAAAATTCGCTCGACAGAGAATACCGCTGCTGTGCGGGTCTTCGAACACGTCTGAATGATAACTTATATACTTTTTGATGTTAGAACGCTAACGATGCGACGCGATGCAACACACCGTTTCATTGACGTTACGTTAGGTGCAAAATAGCTTTCAAGGGCGTCTCCTCGTTCGCCGATGAAAAAGATGCTCTCGTTCGCACTTGACTTCGCCGCAAGAGAAGATACTGCAAATTACATAATAACGTTAACAAGGATGTACACATAAAAAGCGCCGCTATATAGTTCACAAGTAATAATAATTAGCTTACTTACACACAATTTTGGCTTATTATTTTTATTTTCTACTTTTTATTAGTCTTTTTTTTTTTTTATTTTGCTCAGTGATACAGTCTCTTAAGGGAGTTAATTATAATAGAGTGAATTATTACAATTAAACATAAATTTACACGCAATAAGATCCTTTTGGGATAACACTTTGTGAAATACAAAAGAATTGCGATCGCGCGTTTTACAAGGTGAGGGGACCGTATTACCCTCTTATTTATGCACATTAAACGCTATCGCGTTATCCGATTCGTACATCTTCAGCATAAATGTCGCATTAATGATTAAATGTAACTGTAGTAAATTACATGCTGCTTCCGGCTGCACCGGAGCCGGTTTAACAGCGCAATGACACGAAACAGAACACACGAAATATATATAGCGGGTCAATTTTTAAATTTCTATCCCCATATGCGGCACATATTACACACGTGCGCACGTGTGTGTGTGTGTGTGTGTATTTTACTTTTGCAGTCTGCAAAAAACATTTGTGTTTTTTTCTTTTGTACTTCGAGCAATTATTATTTCGACGACTGTGTTCCGAGCAATGTTTTTTCAACACAACTGATATTTTAATCATTTTCGAAATACATATAGTAGAAATTGAAAACTCGAAAGCCAGAAATATATTTTGTAATGGCGCCGTCTCTTTTACACATTGTTCGGAAAAATCTATTACTGATTCGACGGTGTGTCTCTCGGTGCCATTGGAAATTCACAACTCGTTTTCCGCGTGGCCGGTATCTATTAATGATCGGGTTTCTACAAGCGACCAGGGTCGTTGACGATTGCGATAAAGCTTCGGGTAGAGAGAGAGGAGGTGGACAAAACGCAATGGCGAAACGTGTGTCGCACGCGTTTCTCACACTTTATCATAACTCGGGATCGAACCGGTCGGAGAGAGGTGCCGCTGGTACACGAGAGCGGTCGAACGATAACGTATGCACGCCGCTTCCGACTACGCCGCCGGTCGGATACGGCGGTCAGACGTATCGGCGTCACTGATAAGCGGCCGTTCGATTCTGCTGGAAAAGGCATGTACACACGCGCGCGCGCGCGCGCGCAAACACACACCACCACCTCCTCGTTCTTTCATTGAACGCGACGCGGAGGTTTATCGCGTGGCTTTAATAATTTATTAACTATCACAAAAAAAAAAACGGAATATTTTATGTATGAAGTGAACGTAAAGGTTGGAGAAAATCGAGCGCGCGCGAGTGAAAGCGTGCGGAAATTTAGATAACCCAAGGCAACATATCATAAAACAAAAAAAAAAGTATATTGTATTATTTTAAATAGCATATTACATGTTGTAGAAAAAATAAGTTTATCTCCTGTGCATATATTTTGTACGCAAAAAAAAAATGCAAAGATTAAAATAATTGAATATGCAAGAAGAAATGGGTAAAAAAACAGGTCATATTTTCTGACGTCTCTCTAGTTTATGAATAAGATATATATTTTTTTTTTATTAAAAGAACTTTATTAAAAGTAGTTTATTAAAAGAAGTTTATTCTTTAAAATCGAGCTTCTTGTTGTTTTTTAACTTACATTTAATTAAATAGAATATACTTTTATTTATAAAAAAAAAAAAAAAACAAGTTGTTTGCTTACTTACAATATTTTTAATTAACTATTTACACACACGATGAAATTAATTTTGTGTTTTGTTTGCGTATTTGTTGTAAAATTTTGTTTCTCTCACTTTATACATTCTCGATTTTTTCACTTAACAGTCAGTGACATTCTCAAAGTAACATTTGTTTGACGTGAGCGAGCATGTGTCAAACAAACATCCAGCTTGTTTTTTGCATTAATTAAACAAACAGGTTTTATTATCCGCGCGAAGATGCGAGTAACTTTTGCGCAAGAGATATTTGCACGCGCGCGCGCGCGCGCGAGAGTTTGAAAGTAATACTGTCGCCGCAAAACCCTCCCGAGAGCTTCTTCCGCACGACGGCGGCGGTCGCATCGCGCTGACGAGGAGCTCTCGTCTCTGTCAGAGATTTATTAGATACGTTCCGGCTGCAGAATTCGTTGGGAGTCGCGCGATGCCCACGAGCAAGAAAACAAGATCTCGCTGAGAATGCGAGAGCCGCGCGCTTTGTGGTCCATAAAGGGGGTAGCGCGATATATCCGACGCAGTGGAAGAACAACGACGACGTACAGACGACGACGACGTACGCCTGGGCGACGGTGGTGGCGACGTCGACGATGATGACGGTGGTGGGCGCAGTAAGCGGGGTGGGGGAGGGTAGTGTAGGAACATATTACGCGCTCTTATCGCAATGACATACTTCGCGCGGTACGAAGGAAAATTGTATCCCTTGAAATGACGCGAGGTTAACCGAACAATGTAACGACGCCGGTGCATCGCCTCTGGTGCCGCTACTGCCTGTGGCAGCGACGTTACCGACTCGGGAAAAGCATTGAACGCGCGCGCAACCAACATCGTAGACACGACGACGACGTGAGAGCGCGGTGACGACGATAATACCGCGGCGACATCACCGATTTCGTTTCCGTCGTGCATGTACATTGTCCGTACATACGGACAACGCGAAAAGTTTTTTCCCGCCACCGAATTAATCTATTAGATGCTCCACGAGCTTTTTAAATTTAGGAGAATCGTCGAAACTCGAGCAATTAAAAAGTTTTTCGCTTTTAATGTGTGGTTTACCTGCATTTACGTGCATTTGTACATTATACATACGTATAACGCGGTCGCGCCGAGCGTGAATAATGCGCGCGGATGAATTAAGAACGTCATTAAGGTGAATGCCGCGTATCGGGGACGATATTTCGAGCAATGAAAGGACGTTTTGACGAGAATGGCGGGAAGCGCCGATGACATATTGGCAGCGAGCGAAATGACAGACGGCTTATTATGTGTTAAATGCGTTCACGCGATTTCCTCCGACTGGCTGTCGGAGACGACAACGACAACGACGACAACGACGACGACGACGATGACAACGAAAGCGGACAGGCGCGCGCATCGAGGATATATCGTTAAACGATACACTAGATCCCATTTGGGACGCGCGTTAGATCCAACGGCTCACGTAACAATAAACCGTTTTCGACGTACATTACGTTACGCGAGTTACATCAGCGTGAAAGCTTCGCGAAAGCTTCTAAAATAAAATTCGCGCGACGTGGCTACTACGTATTATCTCTCACGCAATTTGCGAAATCGCGCAAGTTACGTCAATCGTGCGTGCGTCGGATAGTCGACAAAAAAAAAAAAAAAATTACGGAATAACGACGGCAAAAGCTCCTTGAATATTTCGAGCTCTTGGAGAAGAGAGAGAGAGAGAGAGAGAGAAAGGAGGAAGGGAGAGGAGAGTTGACGGCAACCCGCAATTTCGTTCCTCGCATCCGGACGCGTACGGGAAATCGAATTAAATAAATTTCGCGCGTTGAATTCACGATGAAGTCCCGCGTCCATTATGTCTTCCTTTTTTGCGCGGCAGAAAAGTCGTTTTATTCCCGACGCTTCCGCTTTACGCAGATAACGCTCGAATGGTACCCGCGCAATATACGATAATGCAATGTGCACAAAACGGGGGGGAGAGGGAGGAACGATGGTTCGATGCGCGTTGTACCCGGGTATGCAAACCTTCTCCGCTGAAATATTTATAAGCAGGATGTTCGTTACCGCTCGTACTCTTTCAGAATAATTAATTACTCGATGGCGCGCGATGTATGGCCACGCAGCGCGCGCGATGATTCATTTGGTAGACGCGCGGCGGAGCGCGAGCGGGACCGCGCGGTCGCATTCTCTGTCGGAAATGCGATCTCGTTTTTCCGACAGAGGAAAATCCGATCGTTCGCGGAACAAGAGCGCGCGCGTCCGGATATAATAACGCATGCTGCGCGCGCCACGACAGTTGACGCGCAGTAACAAACGGAACTTATCGGAGGATATCGTTTATCGATACACTTTTTTTTAACGCGCGAAGGTGCGTCGGCGGACAACACATACGCGATAATACTTCGGCGTATCGTCGAGAACGATGACTCCCGCGATGCGAAGAACCCGCAAACGAGCAACGGCGTCGCGAAACGTTCCTCTGTTTTTTATCCGTTATCGATCCGCCGGAAAATTGACGTGACGTGAAAATTTCTCTCGCGAGAGTCATTTAACGACTCCACAATACTAAATGTTATTTCACACTTATATTGGTAATATTTTCGTATTTTCCTTTCATTCGGGATATTAGCTCGAAGTCTCTCCCCGGAAATAGAACTTCGCAAACTGCTTCTCGCAAAGACGTATAATGAAAAACAATAAAAAAATAAAAAATAAAAAATATTATCGTCAGAATTTTGTTCCAAATTTCAGCGCAGCTCCAAATAATACATAATGCAAATTGCTCTGAAAATAGGGACTTTGCCTAAATTCTCCGTCACGATTATGCCGGTAAACACCGGAGGAAAGGTAACGCGGAGCGTGGGAAAGTACCCGATATAAACCATGTGATTCATACTGCAATGTAAATATGCATTACGCCAAGGAATATATAACAGCGTCGAATATTACAAAATCGGCTAGAGCTCGTGTGTCATTATTCTTTCGGAACGTAATATCTCTGACGCCGATCGCGCAAACAAACACCACAAAAGCGACTTAACGGATGCTCTGCATACGTGACATTTTTACGTGTGTGTGTGTGTGTGTGTATGTTTTTCTTGTTGAAAATATTCTAAGGAATGTAACGTTAAAAGAAAATATTTCTCGGTTGTGTGCAAGTAAAGCAAAATAAATGGCTTGACACTACACATAGCTTTGTTCCGTGCGTAAGCGATGCGTCGTCATCAAAAGATATACATGTTGTATTGGATATATGTATATATATATATATATATATATATATTGCGTTTGATATATACGTATCGTTTAACAATATCGCACGATGCAATGGTAGCACAAAGCGTGTAGCAAACAGCGAATTGTGTCACACAGCACAGAGAGGAAATGGACGTACGGAGTCGAAAAGATGCCAATACCGTGATATGTAGTTCCGTTACAACTACAACTACACCATCGGTAAATAATTGCTCTAAAAAGAGAAGAGGTATTTGTTGCACAAAATTGTGTAGAAAAACGTTACGTTTGAGATATACGACGCTCGAAATAATAATTTAACACACAACGATATCTCGCAGTACAAACAATTGTGGATATTCGTACTTTATTCTAAGGAAGATAGTTTTTTATCAAATCGATGTTATTTCACGGCCGTCTCTATCGTTCCACCAATATTGTATCGACAATATATAAAATAATAAACCGTACAGTTTATATTGTCTATGTGTGTGTATACGACTATGAGGTTGCATTGTGTGTGTGTGCGTGTGTGTGTGTGTGTGCGAGAGAAAATATCGGTAAATATTCCAACAGAGACAAGTACATTTTGAAATAAATCCTCAACGTGACCTCTATTTCTTGGGACACGGTTATCAGACCTTATATTGCGATATCTCGCTCCGATATATTCCCGCGCCATATATTAACTTACGTTGGAAACACACACAAAGATTTATCTTGGGGCGCGAATACACGGAAGCACCGAAACTGGTCTTGGAGTGTGTGTCTTAGCCGGGGTTCTGGATATAGTCCAGGGTTAAAGCCGCGTGAGAGCACATGAGCGAGCTGTATGAAATATTACGGACACATCGTGCGCGCGAGTCTTTGGAATACGTCCGCACGCGCGCGCGCGCGCCATATACCGGTAAATGCCTAACGCCTTGTACAAACAGGCCGGCGTTATCTCGGAACCTGTAGTCGATGGAAGGCCGCGGGACATGCGGCGTACCGGTGGAGGAGAAGATTCTGCGTCGTCGGAAGTTACACCGGATATATACACACACGTGGGAAGGGTAGGAAAATGGTCGAGCAATATTGAGAGAGAGAGAGAGAGAGAGAGAGAGAGAGATAAAGAACGAAAAGTTCTCTTGGCACTCTTACGTGCCGCGATAGCTTAAAACCGCAGGGTACGCGATAATAGCCAGCGATAGGTCCACCGGGATAGGCGGCTATTCCGGAACGAAGCCTCCTTTGGGATTGCGTCTTACACGCGGACAACCACGCGAGAGCCAAACCCTCTTCCTTCGTTCTACAGGCACATACGTGTATTTTGTGCGGCACACACAGTTTCGATCGCGCGATTTCACGGAATATAAGCGCTTCGATTATATCAGCAGAAAATATCCTGTGATTTCCGTCTGTAATACGATCTCTCGTTGACTTCTACTACGCATTTCGTTATTTTTCCTCTCTTCCTCTTTGATCGTGACCGTTCTCAAGTCACTTACTTATCTCTTTATGGGAACTGATATCAAGAGCCTGCTCACAAGACCGGGCGATATAATAGGTTTTTTTTACATCAAATCTATCTACGCGATTATGTATTTCCTCGCGCGCTGCTATTTTTATTGAGGCTTTGTTAACGAGATAAAAAGGAAGAGACACCGCGATTTTATATTTCTCAAAGAGATCGATCGCGAGATTTATTTGTAATTCGCGTTCGGTTTCTTTAATTTTAAAGCACGTGCGTTTATTTCTCTTTTGTTTCGTCAGCTCAATATAAGCTGAAGATAATGAGGCGCGCGTTGCACAAAGAAACCAGGATGGAGGTTTCCTATATCCATCGCAAGCGGCATTAGAATAAACGAGCACTGAAAGTCTAAATAGGGTTCTTATGGGAATTATGATAGCGCCTTTAGGTAAACGGTGGCTAACTGAGGTTAAGTAATTTATCCCCGCGCTATACAATTTTCTGCCGCACAAACTCGCTCTGATATTAAGACAAGCGATTCGTTTTATTTCGCGGTTTATCTCGATTTACATAACGATAACTTAATCTTTTGTTTTATCGAATAAACTTCCGGCTCAAAGTCAATACTTATTTATTGTAACAAATAATTTATATTGAAACGTAAGAGTTCAAAAAGCTGTTTTGTAATTTTCTGCGATCGCTTTTATGTAAATATATATGTCAATCTGTTTTTAGTTCCATTTGACCTATCGTATTTTTATTGTTTGTATTGGAACGTCTTGAAAAATTAATCTGGAAAAATGTGATTCAGGCGTTTTGAAACGCGAATACACGTTTTTTTTTATCACGTTTAACACGATCGATAATATGATTATATTCAGTTATATTCTAACACAGCAAATATATTGTACACGCCGAAGTCAAGCGGAGAGTATATACCCATGTAGGAATTGCCGACAGACTTCCAGTAATACTACTAGGCCAACAATGGCCCAACCTTTATAGCCGATACTCGATATTGACAATTGGTCCAGTATTGTCCCATTTTTGTATTTTATAACAGCCCAATAT
>NW_018020643.1:98252-114907 GCF_002006095.1 Pseudomyrmex gracilis
AAGTATCGTGCCGAGCTTAAGAGCCAGCGTTGGCTCGATCTAATCATTAAGCATATTCGCCCAGTACTGGCTACTACTGTCGTACCAATATCGAGCCTCGTTTGCCGATATTGACCCAATACTGGGCCGTTCGTCAATTCCTACAAGGGTAGTATCGTGGATGTTTAAAGCAAATATTCACCTCGACTTGTCTTCTGGAATTTCGAACGTTCACCTCCGTACGATCCGCAAGTTTCACCGACTCTAGCTATCGAGAGGGGAGGGGGGGGGGTGGGTCCATAAAATCTCGAATGTATTTTGCAACGGCAGCAGGAAGAAATTGCTCCGGAGTTCTCTTGTCATTACGGAAAAGTCCTTAGAAAGTGCTTCTCTGAGTCTTGAAAAATTTCACGAGATCCTCCTTGTCATTTTCTAACAACTAAACTGTTTTGTTACGGCATCAGTTTAGCAGTTCATAGAGCACACGGCACGGTTTTTATATTCTTGACTATTTTAGTCAACTGCAGGTAAGGGGATAAACTCGAATAAAAAAAAGGATAAACTCGAATAAAAAGAGCGAATGTTAAGATAATTTTGATAAACGCAAACAATCTAATCGCTTATAAATGACACAAAAAAAAGGATTTGCGCAATTTACGAACGTTTGAATTCTGGATTTCTTATCTGTCGATATTTGAAAAGTGCGTTGCAAAATCTCAGGGTAGGTATTTATCATTTGTTATTTTTAACAAAGCGGAGAGCGATGTGCAAAATTCACAAACGTTTGAAAATTCTAGATTCCTTATCTGTCGATATTCGAAAAAAAAAAAAAAAAAAGAAACGTTTGCGATTTGTGTGTTTTTCCGCTAAATGACGTTTAGCGTGTGTAATATGACACGTGGCTTACGGACGAGATATACGTGCAAAGACAACGTTTAATCGCGAAATCCGGAACGTCCGATCGACATACACTTAATGATGCGAAATGTCTTCAATTAAGTGTATCACAAGGTATCGACATATCGAGTACAAGATAACGAGGTACAACCGTCATGTCACACGATCGATATTGCAGTTCCGGAGATCCCTTTGAACGCGTGTGTACCACGTGTGTACAAGCGCATATAGAACAGAACGAATAACACAGAGACGCGTATTTGTAAACGGCAAACGGGTTTGATTTAAAATTAACCGTTCGCAGATAATCGCACGGTTATGATCGCAGATTGAAACTCATATGAATCACTAATTGCTCACAAGTGGATTAGATAATTATTGCGCGCGGGAGTTTATGATATGTAGTAAATGTAAAGTAGTACACGTAGTTGTGGATGCGCATTACGGTATTATCTGCTATGTGTACACAAATTTAATGAAATAATCACGTGCTTACGCTGTCCGTTAAATTTTCACTTATTTCAGCAAACAAAACAGTTGTGCAAGAATTTCTAAAACATTGAACGATTAAAATTGTTTTGATTCCTTTAACACTCCTTAATTTTTCATTCTTTTTTCTCTTTTTTGAACTCCGTTGGCAGATGATCGGTAACGTGTACGCGCACGCAATGAGCTTTCCGGTTGTGTTTTATTTAAGTAATGAATCCAAGTGAGGTCATAAACGAGCAGAAATAGGTGTTAGAAAAAAATAAATATAATTATTAAAAAGAATTAACTACTACGTTAGCAACTCGTACAACAAACGTTTTAACTTTTTACTTGAGTCATCTTCAGTGTTTTAACAAAATAAAATAAATACGCTATGCTGGTAATGTAGATGAAGGTGTTTTAGAAATGCAGTCTTCTTGAGTGTAAAATTTCATCCTCGAGTCCTAGATGAGGTGATAGATCTGCCTACAAATCGTCACTCCCTACGTATAATCCCGTAACTCCAAAACGCAAATTTTAGAGGAGAGCAGTTTAAAAGCTTAAAGCTTCATATAGTTTCTCTAGTTAAGGAATCTTTCGATTTTAAATTTTTACCTTACTTATGAATATTTTTTTTAAATATTTGGTGACCATATAGAACATGACTTTCTAAGTGTCACTATGCAATAAACTGAAAATCCCGTATGTGACACTTATGTAATTATACGTAGGGAGTGACGAAATGTCGAGTTGGAATACACTGATATATCGAATATTATATACAAAACACAAATTACTCACAGGTAAAGATCTACGGTGTTTTATTTATTTACTCGCACAAAAAGACTTACCTCATTTTTATGCAAAAAAAGAATGGTCGTCCTTTCAGCAATGCTGTAATTGGCAACGATCAGGTGTAATTTTGATCAGTCTTTTTGCGAAAAGGTTAAATATACTTTTATCGCGTAATATGTAAAATAATGTGTTCTTTGTGCAAACAAATTCTGTGTTAAATTTCACCGTTAACACTGATCGCTCGATGTTCCTTCAAAATAATCACAATAATCATTTCCACATCGAACGAAAATTACAGTCAGTAATGAAGTAATTAATAACGGGCAGGGTGGGAGAATTTCCACGTTATGTTAATAATACGAAATCACGCTTTCCGAGTGATATATCAATTAGTTCTGTATACTTTGCGAGCCATTACGTGTATAAATTGGCATCGATTTAATTATCAGATATATCTGCTATTGGCAGGTGCGTGAACATTCGGCTTTGATCTAAATTCTCTAACAACCAACGACGGCGTCGTACGTCTTAGAGCGTAAGAGAGCAAGCAAACAACGTCCTCTCCGGAGAACGTTTGGCAGATCAATGTGAGATGCGCACGTGTGTATATATATATATATATGTGTGTGTGTGTGTGTGTGTGTGTACACTGTACGTCAATAATCAATTAAATTATCGGCAAACGCGTCGTAGACACCGCCGTTCTAATTTGCGCTTCGACTGTCCAAATCGTAATAGCGACGCGCAGTTATAGGGCCGAATCCCGTTCGCTAATTATTTGCGGCAGGCAGAAAACGCGATCTAAACGGGCGATACCGCGTCGCCCTGTGCCGCGCTCTCTCGTGCGACGACCGTTAATGGTATTTCGGTAACACCGGGTCGCAAGTGTGCACTAATTAACGCCGTGTCGATGGCAATGCTACATGTCCTCGCGCGCCAAGAAATAGGCGCGCGGCGCTTATATGTACATCCGCGTGTGTGACGCGCGCGCGTCAGATTGTATTTACAATCCATCAAAACGCGATAAATCAGTCGCGATAAAATTATTTGCAAGTAGCAAAATCCGTGCGACTGCATATCGCGTCGACCGTATATGCAAAATTCAAATATATTTGTCACGTGTATTAAATTGCCGTAAATGTTTACTACGGCACACGTAGAAATAGACACGCGCAACATATTTTTCAAAAATGTTTAAAACTTTCAAAAACGAGTGATAAAAATAACAGTTACGAAAATAAAATTATGTATAATTGTCAGATTCACGCGTTTGCTAATATTTATTAGAATTTATTAAATCTCGTTAAATTTATTAAAATGAGTAATTATCAGGAAAATTATGTTTGATAATATATCATTATGTAACGAGTTGTGCGCGCGTCTGTGTGTGTGTGCGCGCGAAAACATGACGCGAAAATTGTCATACATTAATATTTATTACGCGCTTCTGATCCTTCGATCATTGTGTGTCTCTCGCGCATTAGGTGTATATCGTTAATATCTGTTCTTCTAATAGCGGAATGCATAAATAAACATTTGTAAATACGCGTGCACGCGATGACCGATGAAAGCAGCGATTATATTCGCGGATTTGTTCACGTTTGCAAACGAAATCTCTTCGTATCTCCATCAACTCGTAAAGAGTTGAGAGAATAAGCGGATTGATTTCGAACCGCAGAAATTTCACGTATACAAAGCCGTCTATCTCTGTTTTGTGTGATTCCGGGGTTTATTCCCATTCTTTTGCTAGGATTTTTTGCATTATTCGACAAATTTTCGCTTGTTAAATATATATAGGACTCTTTATGTACGTGAAGAGAGGGACGTATATAGATTTGGATAGTGACTGATAACTAACTGGAGCACCGTTTGCGTGAACGTACACGTATCTCTGTGTATGTGTGTGTGTGTCGCTTTCCCGACGGGCGCTGGACCAAAAAATTCGAGGTATTTATTATGGGTAAATTGCCAGTCGAGTTACCCCGCGAGAGATATTAAATCGCGTGACGGCACAACGCGTCGTTTTCCGAGCAAAATCGATTAATTAATGTCGATTGATGCGAATTCCTTTGGTGTGGATATATATTCACGATCTCTAACTGCGATATAAACGAAGTCGAGTGGAAGCTGTCTGGTGTGTCGGACAAGTTAGTTTCGAGGCTTCTATTTGCGATCAATTCCGCTCAGGTTAATTACTCTTTGTCTAGTCTATGCGGCAAGACGGAGGAGCACGTTGTTCTTCTTTATTTTTGCGATGAATCGAGAAAGTGCTGTCTGCGTGAGTTTTAAAACCCATCTTCTTCAGCTGCAATAACCATAAAGCGAACAGACAATTTCTCTTCCCACCTCGTACTCAGATCGATGCGTAACAGTAATACCGAAGAAAAAGATCATTTATTTTCTCATTTTCTCTCCGCAGCGAGAAGACTATATCCGTTTAGAATTCTTTTCTATTAGAAACACTGTGCGTTTTTTTTTTTAATCTCTCATTCTTTGAACAATAATGTAATAGACGTCTTATTATTAAGATTAAGCACTTATTCTCTAATTTTTACTTATGATAAAAAAAAAAACTGCTATTTTTTCTCTCATTCTTCTAAAAAGTATTTTTTTCGTTCATTAATTTTTTTTAAATATATTTTTAAACATGGTAAGTTTATTTGTTTAATATTTTGTTATCATCTTTTCTTTTCGGAAGCGTTATCTTTTCGAAGAACGGACACGCCAACGCAAGACCGAGCTAATTGAGTGGGGACTCAATTTCGAGTGGGTCTCTCCTATGTTTTCTTTAGGCGACGCACGTACAACGGAAACCACCGAGGGCTGACTGGTCGTCCAGGATTGTGCCAAGAAAAAGGAATACGTAGACGCGCGTGTAGTTTTACTCTTAAGTCGATTAAGTTCCTTTTTACTTGACCCTCCGTCTCCAGGCGCCGAGACAGAAAATATTTCGAGAGAGAGGCGGTTTTAAAATTTTTCCCGGGGTGCTCTTCTCTCGCGGAAACGTGACCAAGTGGCGATCGAAGATTTTATCCCGCCCGAAAACAATAGCGGCAAATTGGAAGGCAAGGCAATACCATGTGGACTTCCGAGGCACGTCGTCCTACTCTCGCACGAGAAGAGAGCCAAGTCCGTCTTTTCTGGTTTAAATATTGATTCCGCAGATTGGGACGAGATCAACTTAGAGAATTCTCTCTAGAGTTTTCACATAATATCTGTTTTGACAAATATTGTGAATCGCAACAAACACAAGTGTCAATCGCGCGATAAAACAAGGCGTAAAAAGAATGCGTAATATGTTACTATTTTATTATTTATTTATGTTTGCAGCCATTTGTCGAGTGCTCTCATGAAGTCATCAGTCAGCGGAGAATATGAAGACCGATTATTTATCGATAATCGCTAGGCTGTGCCCGATGCTGATACTGTTCGGCCCGGTTACGGATGTCCAATCACTTGACATACGTGAGTAATACCAATTTGCAATAAGTAAAGACTAAAATATTACACGCACACATTTATGATACACACGGTATAATAAACATTGATTTTTGATTTAATATTGTTTGCAAAAGATGAGACTGACTTTATTGTAAAAAAAATTTATATCAAAACCCACACGTCGATATAAAAAATTCTTCGTGCTAAAATAAACCCCGAAGTTTCTCCGAACGAAATGACAGACCAATAACAAAGAAAGCTCCAGCGCAGTCAGCTGCATAAGAAGTCAAACGATGTGTTTCCGAGCGAATTCCGGGTTGTTGCAGCTGCGGAGAGAGCCCATTTCTGGGCTTGCAGTGGTACTATCCTCACCGCACCGCCGGCGGCTTTCTCTCTATCTCCTTAGCCCGCTCCTTCCCGGCTGTCAAATTTTTCATCGGGAGCAGGTGATTTCCGAGTTTTTATTTTCCTCCGGCCTGCACCGCGCGATGGGGGTGCTATCACTCTGAGGTAATGACTCGCTATTCTCCATCCGCCCGAGGGATCAATTATTTTGAATCTAATGCGACAGGATAAATTGCATCCCGCGAAAGCCTCCTTGCACCATCCTCTCTTTCTCTCTCTCTCTCTCTTTCGCGTTTCTCTTCGATTCCTTCATCCCTTCTGCCGGGGTTACTAGCGAGCGGAGCGATTTTGCGTTAAGAGGCGTGCTGCTACCTTCGGAAATTACCCTCCTCATTATCCCGAGCTGTACAAGCCGATTTATATCTCGACAAATTAGTCAGGAAGCAACGTGTATGTTCATGCTTTACATTTTTTTTTCTAAAAATTTGTACGTTGAAAATCTTATTGTCAGAAATCTTCACTTTATAACACAATGCGTATTATATAAGAATTTTGTTTATAATAATTTTTACAAAAATTATTTTACTTTTTCAATTTCTAATGCGTTTATAATTTTGTTTTATATAATTTTAACGAATGCCATTGTGCGGATCTGTTTATTGTGTGTGTTAATGTACTGCTCACACAGAAATTTATTTCATTCGATATAAATATTATATATTTACGCCACGCCGCGCGCCGTATGATATATGCGAGCCATATATCATTTGTAATGAAATCAATATGTTTGTTATATGCAAAAACCTGGCACTGAAAACCGCGTGATTATTTATCAGCGGAAATGTTGGAAACGCGTGCACATAAAACGACGCAATCTTGACTTCGGAGAGAATCGCGTAAAATTGTAAATATTTTATTCGAATAAAAATACTCTTAAAAAAAAAAAAAAAAAAAAAAAAAAATTCCAAGCAATCAAAGAAGCATCGGATGTACTGAAAACATCGAAAAAGTTTAAATCGAAAAGCTTCGCGCAATAGTGTATTCAAGTATTCGAGTCGAGACGCTCCGATGATTTCGATCAAAGACGATCGTTGATTTGCGTTCGAGATGTTCGAGCGAGGTGGTACAGCGTCTTTTTTTTTGCGACGCGCAAAACTTCTCGGAATCCACAACGAAACTCTTTCTTTTTGTCAATCGATTATCGGCATATAAAGCGCGCGCGCGCGCGCGCTATGGTTTCCGGAAGATCGTTCAAGCAGCTTAAAAAGTTCCCCGAGATTATTGATGTTTCCGCGAAACCCGCAATAAAGAAGCTCCTGTCCCCATCTCCGCTCGACTGTAATGCGATCTGCCGTGATGTACGTGCTTTAAATTACCTTGCACTTTCGCGGCGAAACACGCGAGTTTATATCAAAAACACGCACCGCAATCTTATGACTCCGCTCCGCGGCGTGTTTTAGGTCGTGTTTCGTTCAAATAATAAATTTATTTTTATAAAAACAATTTATTTTCTCGTAAAGAAAAGAACTTTCGAAAATATATTTATCAATCGCAAAGAGTAACAATCGCGCTAATAAATACACCAGAGAATGCATGTATATATACGCTTGCGACATCGTTACGACGTGTAGGGCCGTTGTGTCATATTTTACAAAAGGTCAGCGCCATTACTCTTACACTTTCCTCGTGGTAACGACTTCCTCGAGAGACGACTTAATGGACGAAAGGTCGTAGAAGCGAAGGAAACGACGAGGAACATCTAGCACGTAGAAAACACCGTTGGTACAAATACCCTCCTCTGCCCTTCCCCTCGCCACGATTTACGAACGTTTCTTCGCTTAAATCTATTAAAACAATTACTTAAGCTCAAAAATACCGTTTGTACAATAACCGTGATACGGCTATCGGTTAAGAAAACAAAACTTTGTAACGGTGATTGTCGGGATCCCGAGAGTTGGGTAACGTCATTACAAAGCTCTTTCCGCAAGCGATAAGTTAATGGAAATAAGATCTTTAGACAAAAAAAAAAACAACGCGGCAAAAGGCAGATTGCAGAAAGATATTAAGGGAGAAAGGACGAAGATTGGAAGGGCAAGGAGACGGGTGAGACCATTGTTGTTGAGCTTTCGCCCCGGTACCAGGTTTCTGCTGGCGTTTCCCTCGTTATGGTAAATGGTCTGTCTTCGTGGTTGGGCAAACAGTTACACAACGATAAGTGCTGGCGTCGGGCGTAGTCGGCCGCCATCTCGAGACGGTTTCGAGGACCTTTGCTCTTTGGCCTTTGGGCGCGCACGGGGAGGTTGTTCCAAGACTGTCGAGATTTTCTAAAAGGTGTCCAGTGAGCTCTAGATGACTGCTAAAGATGCACAAAGGCCGCCATTGTTCGCGGACGAATCATTTCATTCTGTTCAGACGTGTAGATGACACGGACAAATGAATGTTGTTATTTCAAGCACGTCCGCCGTAATAATCTACGACACATTTTTATATTTACAATGGGACGTGAAATTTTAGACAGGGTAGTGCGGATGTTCCAAGCAAAACCTCAATAATTCTAATAATTGTCAAAAAAAAAAAAAAAAAAAACTAACATAATAAAGATCAATTTTAATTGTAGCAAAATTTAGACGCAAAATTCGATTGTGATGAAAACTTGATCAATTTTGTTTGGAAATCTTGTTTCGAAATATTTTTGACTGTGTCAAATACAATAAAGATCAATTTTAGAGAGAGTAAAATCTGTGACGCGAAACTTGGTTGATCGAAAAGATTGTAAATCTTCTCTCGAATTACTTTCGGCCGTCGTCGTCCCGTGATAACAATCGGTTTAACATTCAACACAGCGATGCTTACTAAGCGTAATCGCCTAAACTTTGCTTCCAAGTACTTCCCGGGGTTAAAAAAAAAAACCACTTTATTATTCCGAACGTCTATTTTCTCATGCACGAGAATCCGTTCGGGAGTGATCTATACATTTTCTTCGACGGCGGCCAGCTTTCATAAGTCGACCAGGGACGTTTAACAACGTTATAACTTGAGTAACTAGGGCAAATTTGCCGGCAAGGGAGATTTCTACACGTCGTTCTACTTTCTCGCCGATAACAAATTAGCCAAGTTCAATATTTGACTTGGTAATGATTTCGGCGCATCGTTCGCATTACTTACACGACCTATCTATAATATATATATATACCCTAGACGTATATATATATAGCGCGCGGTGACAATTTGCTTAACTCGCAAGAAAAACAGATCGCATAATGTGTATTATCGGTGCGTGAGGAAACACTGTGTGTGAAACACTGGTTTCCAAAACTCTTAGAACCGCGAGATTGGGTATTTAATTTTTTTCCCGATATATCTGCACTTGTGTGGATATGCCTTTTATAATTCGAAAAAAAAAAAATACTGCAGAATTTTATTGCAGCATCAAAGCCAAAAAAAAACTTTTACGAATTTGTGTTCGTTTATTTATAATTTTCAAAAGTCCATACACACATTCGAATAATATAACGACGTCAAATAATAACGTTATTTCGCATTTTGAACGAGATTTTTTAAAAATATTGCACTCTACTATCAACAACTTTTATCGCATATATGAACGAATGCAGCGATTTCACAAATTAATATTAGCCGCTTATGACCATTATTGGCTTTTGTATTATTTAATGGCTTTTATTATTGGTGATTATCACCGGAGAAATTGTATTTATGTATGTAATATCAAACGCGCGAGCGCGCGCGTTCATTTTTCATGCACGCATTTATATCAACTGTGTTTAAAGGATTATATTGAACTATTAACGGGTATATAGAAAGATGACTCGATAATTAACAGAAACATTGTATGTATTACATTAGATGATATTGCAATTCTCCCTTCCCGTATATTTCTTTCGATTTTGATTAAAACCCAATTTTTCCTCGCGCCGCCCCTCACGTCGTTGCTAATAGATCAAATTCGTTACAGTTTGACGATGACTTCGACGCGCCTTCTTTCGAGTAAAAAATTCCCATTCTTTTTCTCGCGGCCACCCTCGCTTTCTCACCCGTCATCCCCGTTGGGCGTCCCGATATCGCGCGCGCGTCCGACCTTTTTCCCATTTTCCACTAGGCGATTCTTCCGCCTAGCCTTTCAATTTGAAATGCAGAAGAGTTCCAAGCATTCCCAGCTAAATCCGGAATCGTGTTGTCGTCGGTTAATTCACGATTCTCCCGTGCTATTTTTCGCGCGTAACGTCGCTTTTCTCTTGTCAATCCGCCGTTCTATTGATGAAGTGAAATCAACTACCTGAAAACAGTCAAACGAGAATAATATCGGGAATAATAATTGAATTTAGTATTTAACACTATTTCTTATGAAAAAAAATGACTAGGGAAATACTTTGATTTAAAAAGTAAAGTTGATATATTTATTTTAAGTTTTATCAATTCTTTCTCTCTCTCTCTCTCTCTCTCTCTCTCAAATAGATAGCTTAATAATATTTAATGGATAAAAGTAACATTTGTTACTTAAAAAAATATAAAAAAATATATTAGTTTATAAAATAAAAAATTTATATGTAAATTAAAATATATCTAACATAAGACCTATATTATATATATATAGCACTTAAAGTGTAAAAGATGATATTTGTATAACTTGTGTTTAATATTAAACACTTTGTAATAATATCTACAAAGACGTAGAAATGATCAAACTCAAACTCAATAACTAGTAATGAAATACATCTTATAATATGTATATACATAGCACAAAGTTGATGTAAGAACGTTTTCCTAGCTTCCGTTTGTCCGAGCGTTCTCTCATCCTCTTTTTCCTCATCGCTCAGCTGGATCGACCATCTGCGACAAGAAGCAGCCCGGCTTCTCCCGGATTTGAAATGCAGAGCAGTTTTCCTCAAGAATGAAAACCCACAGTGAGGTGGAAACGTTCTCTTGTCCAAGTCTAAATCGCGTCGCCGGTTAATATCTCTTCGGGTCTTATCTTTTCGGGAAATAAAATAAAACTTGTGCCCACGATGTGGCTCATTGTCTCCTTAGTTGGCATCTTTATTCGCGCTTATATCTGTACCGTTCTCTTTTACCTTCTCTAAGTCAACTCCTCCGAGTCATATCGGAAAGAGAATTCGTTGTGTCGCATTTAAAATTTCAATGTGAAAATTTTAACCAAAATCTTAAAACTCGTCAAATTTATTCAAATAAGAAGAACGTTTTTATAAGTCGCGGTTTGAAAAACCACTTAAAAATAAAAGGAAATATCTAACGCATTTCTACTATAATAAAATTTAAACAAGATCAGCAACATTTTCGAAAAAAAATTGTTTTGACATTTAATTTGCACATTTTATATTCAATTAAAAGTTGAAAAATGTTGCACTGCAAGTTGCGTTGCACTTAATCCATATTCCCGTTCTTATATACGAGTTAAAATCGCGTTGTAGATCAGACTATTGTCAACTACTTTCTCCGCTAGAATGAGAGAAAACGTCATGCTTCTAGTGGCTCATTGTCTTTTCAACTCGTCTTTCGTTCTCCGTTTTTCGTTGCATCGTCCGGTTCTTCTCTAATCTTTGTCCTACGTGCTTGTCAGCTCTTTTCTGAGAGAAACAAGTCAGAAAAAGGAATTCAAATGAGCGACACGATAAAAGCCGAGCTACAGTAATGTGCTTGCAAATTATAAAAAAATGATGTAAGAAAACAGAATAAAGTCATGTTTTCAAACGAGAAGATTTGACCGAGTTCGTGTCTTTGAAATCTGCTGAAATATTAAACACATGTTTTAGCTTTATGCGAGAAAGAGAGAGAGAGAGAGAGAGAGAGAAGGCAAATGTGTTCATTGTGTCAAAGTAACTTGTGTTTCAAGCAACGTAAAATACCGTTTACATTATCCGATATAAAAATGCTTGTAGCGGAAATTTCAAGCTGACAAACAATGGCTAGCAAGGTGGAACACGTTATAGATATAATAATGAACAATGTCGAGAGAAAGAAACTGAAATAAAATAAATACTTCTTAAAAAATGAAGGAATAAAAACTGTCACGACTGTTTTTTTCATCGCGGAAAATATTTGCATCGACAACGTGTTTCAACTCTTTATCGGCTAAGGATTCTAATACCTAAAATCAGAATGTAGATTCGATCGGTGGCACCGAATTACCTCTTCAATATCCGACACGCGGAACACGGTCGAAGGGAATTCGCTTACGTTACGCTGATGTAAATCAGAACGCGATGAAATGTCGAGCGAA
This sequence comes from Pseudomyrmex gracilis, assembly GCF_002006095.1. Taxonomy (NCBI): domain Eukaryota; kingdom Metazoa; phylum Arthropoda; class Insecta; order Hymenoptera; family Formicidae; genus Pseudomyrmex; species Pseudomyrmex gracilis. The sequence goes on from NW_018020643.1 coordinate 110,434, forward strand.
CATTTCACGTAATCGGAGTTTGGTCGAGAGTACGTTAGAAAAACTGTCTTATTTGTTGGGTTATAAAAAACCGTTTTTCTCTTTCTCTTTATTTCTTTTCACACGCTCGAAACTTTGGCGTATCTTCTTCTAGTTGAAAACCGTGTCGCTCCCGTCTTATAAGCAGTTAATCTTCGATTCTTATCCGCGCGAATAAGACAGGACCGCTCGGCTCGAGCACGCGTTGGTCCATTGTCCCTTTAGTCACCATCAACCCCTTCGTTCTTTCCGGCCCTTTCTCTTCCAGTCTCGTACGCTCGATTTTCTCAGCACGACACCTGGAAAAAGGGTTTATACGACAGCGCGCGCGCGCGAAAAGGGCCTGAAGAACGTAAGAGTGCAAAAGGACGCCGAGCTCGGGGTGGTAGAATATAGGAGCCATAGAAGGACGAAGGGGTGGCTGCTGAAAACCATATTCCGGATAATCGTATTACCCGGTTGGCATTGTCTACGGCTAGCCAATTCGAAGTAATGAGACACAGTCGGTTGCGGAGAACAATCGGGTTTCCACGGCGTGCAGGCGCCTCCACGACGTGCCTTCCTACCTTATCCCCATCTTCCCTTCTCTCTACTCGTCATCCTTTTCGTCTCGCCTCTCCGTGCCAAGCTGGGTCTTGCCGTCGTCGTCCTTCTCCGTTTTCGCGTCTGATTCCTCCGTTGCTCTATCTTCGCCTCGCTCTTTCTCCTCCCTGGTTTATAAGGAACACGTCAATCCTACGACCCGTCGTGCACGTTAAGTCACTATTCTATTCCCGTTCTCATTCCCCGCCAACAATCAAGCTTCGAGCATGAGCGCTTCCTCTTTCTCACTTTACGAAATATTCATATTCGATGTTACTTCGCGCGAGGACGAGATATACGGTTGTGTGAACCGCGAGCGCGTCAACATGACTCGTTCAAGCGCAAAAGACACGTCGTCGAAATGTTCAAACGAAGAGAATAATTATTCAATTAAACGTTCTATCGCGTAAATAATTTGTGACAAATAAAAAAAGTAATAAAAAATTTTTATTCGTAATTTTTCTATGCAAACAAGCGAATGCAATTTTTAATTGTGATATTTTTCTAATAATCGTCGATATTTTCAGTACGCAATAATATTAGTAATTTGCGCATAAGATTAAAAAGTAGAATGTTGATATTTTTATGTCGCAATATCTTGTATATAACAATCGAAAAAAAATATCTCGTTTATATAGGTATGTGTGTGTGTGGTGTGTGTGTGTTCGATCGACTTCTCTTTCTCTCGTTTTTCAATATTAGCTTCCACAAGAGACACGTCAATTCTACAACCCATCGTACATGGTTATAAAATCTCTCTTACAAAAGCAACCACCTGAAGATAATTCTTATCCGGGTTGCATTTTCCTTTCCTCTTTTATTTTATTTTATTTTTTTCTTTCTTTTGTTTTATATCGTTTACTATTACATGCATAAGTCTCGTTTTATCATCCGAAGACAAATGTCTTTGTACACTAAGGCTCGAATTCATAGTCGCTTCTCAAATCTTAGATCTCGTCTCCAATCTCAAATTTTAGCTCTCAAGTCTCGAATCTCCAACCTCAAATTTGAATGTGAATGGTTTATCTTGTAATTTGGTAGTTTGTGGTCATAAAGTGTACTATAACAAGAGAGAGAAAGACATGAGTTCAGTGGATCGAAAGTCTATAGTCTCTTCTTTGCTTATATGGTGCACGCCTCTGCACGAGAGGAGCAAAAGTCAGAAGTCTATAATATTTACTCGCTTAGACTGCGTTCGGGAAGCGCGCTATCAGCGCTGTTGCATCATTCTATCTTTATTGCTCATTAGATGTAAAACAAAGATAGAATGACGCAATAGCGCTGATAGCGTGCTGCTCCCCGAACGCAGCCTTAGTCATGAAACACCGAATTTCATGATTGGCCACTGCATTGAAATTTGAGGTTGGAGACGAGATCTAAGATTTGAGAAGCGACTATGAATTCGGACCTAAGTGGTTTTTTATTAATGAAACAAATTGAATTAGCGTGTTAAAAACTTTCGTCGTTCTCGTCCTATGGATACTAACTTGCCAAAAAAATATTTACGCGCACATTTGTGTCTTTCGCTATTTCGTTATCGGGATGTCTGTTATTTTCGCAACTCCCTCTCTCTCTCTCTCTCTCTCTCTTTTTTTCTTTCGGTGTACGACGTCCATTATTTTCCTGGCCACTGATTTCATCCGCGTGTCGTTGCCGTTAATTAAAGCACACGACGGAAAGCCCGTCGCTCACCGATCGAGGGTGGAGACTCTTTTAATATTAAAACGAGCCACCCTGATATATCGGTGGTTCCTCGTCGCTCTCGATACATGTGAAGAGTAACGTAATGAAATGCAACGAAATGTCAGATTTCTTAATAACACTTGCCCACAGACAGAGAGCGGGGAAATATTTTCGGTAGGGCTACACATATATAAGTTATATTACGTATTTGTAGTCAAAGTGTATATATATATATATATATATGTAAATATATCTCTCGCACTAATTAGTTGAATGCAAAACGTGAGTGCGTTTGTGCGGAGAGAGTTCAACCAGATCTAATTTAAATGATTTGTAAATTTGTGCTCTTTTGATCAGCGCGCGAGAGAGTTGCTTTATGTGATCCGGCTAATAGAACTTCGTCGTGTAGATCGAAGCAATCTTCTCTCACGTCGGTGTCGGGGTGATATGAGTACCGGGCTGAGGTTCCCTTGTAAAAAATGTTTGCCGTTTCACTGAGCTATTACATCGGGGATTATTCTTCTTATCACGCACACAAGAAGGGAAGTTTCAGAGAAGATGAGAAATACGACGTGCGTGCTTAAACAAAATCGCTTGCCTAGGGGATAGTAAATCGGGGAGGATTTATTCTAAATCAGAGACAATAACTTTTGTTATCAGCGAGTATATATTTGGTTTCTTGAATCTCTTCACAACCGCGCGTCGCTCTGGTTTGTAAATTTTTATCTCAACAAATCGCACATATGTATGTACATGCGAAAAAAGCTTTTTATATTAATTACAATTCAGACGTGTGTGAAGGCATATATATACATATGTATGTAAAACTTTGCGGGCATAGCTATCGCTCTCGTATCTTACCGCTTCGAAATGTGTGAATGCGCGAAAGCTTTACGGCGCTTTCCGCGGGAACGCGCACCACACACACACACACACGTCCATTTCATAACTTTACGATTTATGATGTGTGGAACACGTAGCACGTAAATTCGCGCTCGCGTATTCCTCGTGTGTTTGAGCAATACGATACGCGATCTCCGTTGACCAGAAACAGCGAGTGAGATCGGGGGTAGTCGCCGGCTACTAATAAAGCTACCGGTGTACAAAATATGTGACAAAAAAAATTGCAAATTACGTTACGAATGATGCATCGCCATATAGACGCGATGTTTCATTATGTGGTGTGGTAAAAAATCACCACTTGATGAAAATCTGCGAGTTATATTATTTACAAAGATATAGTTTAGCTGCGTTAGAGAAAGAGAAAGGGAGAAGGAAAAAGAGAATATTTAATATATTAAAAAATTTTTGTTTACAGATAAATTCGTTTGTAGACCGATTAGCGCAATATGTTACCTGTGCAATTTTTTAATTTACTTTTGGAAAACAATGAAAATTAAAATTAAATTAAAATTAAAAAATGAAAAGCTTAGGATGTTGACAATAAATGTTTGCTTTTTTCCATTTACATTTTTTTGTTACTTGTTTTCGAAAATTTCTGATCTTTTCTCTTGTAAAATCAGAAAAGCATTCGATGTTTGTATACAAAGCATTATTTTCCCATTACTCTCGCTCCCCCGAGCTCATTTCCAGCAAGACCACGGAATGGAATTTTACGGATACGTAGATAATAGCGGCAACGCACGTTCGGCCAGATGCGATTTCCATCTACAGTGCAAACATATTATCACGCAGTCCGGGGGGCCATTTTCCGCGAAAGAACATAAAATTAACTGCGAATAACGTTAATAACGGGCCTTAAATTAGAGCTCCACCTGTTTAAATTTAATTGCCTCGCTGAAAACTGGCTCGCAATTGCTAAACAGCGACTTTGCCCGGGATTCTATTGTAGTTTCTCCTGTAATACACAGACGCGCTCGTTTGGTCTTTAACTTTACGACGTTCTTCCGACCCGCTCGTTACAATAAACAGGCCGTTACGATGGACGCCTCAGAAGCCACTACGGCACAGACTCTCCGGCCTTAATATTCCCCGGCAAAGTGGCCAGGAACAATTTCAGCCGACTAAAGCTGCGACATATTAAAATGCGCGCTACCCGTTTCCGTGACTCGGAGTGTAATAGAAAATTCGTTAGCTATTAAAGAGAAATATCAAATTGTGCAAAATATCAAACCACGTAATTACATATGTATCAAATTATTTTTTCTTTCCTCTTTTTTTTTTTTTTTTT